>NW_024068868.1:0-89879 GCF_009389715.1 Phoenix dactylifera | reverse complement strand
AGCAACCACCGCCATACGCCATAAAGAAGGCGGGGAGCTCGAAGCGCGCGCGCCTCTCCGAGGGATGGCGGCAATCTCGAAGCATCACTCCCTTCACCCGTTCCCCTTCTGGTTCCAGGCTCGGAAGTGGGGGGCTACTGTTACGGGGGAACTTAGCCACCATGCCCCACGTGACCGGCACGCGCGCCCAGGAAGACTACGGCAGCCCCTTGATCCAGCAATCCGACCTCGAGTCGGACATCTTCGGCTCCGCAGCCCGACCCCGAGTCGGCTGCCCCTTGATCCAGCAATCCGACCCCGAGTCGGACATCTTCGTCTCCGCAGCCCGACCCCGAGTCGGACATCTCTCGACAACGACAGGCTATTCCCCAGAGGCACGCCGCAGCCTCCTGCTCCACTACTCCCTGCAACGGTTGTATCAGGCGCTGCTCCACGATCCCCTGTAACAGCCGTACAAAGCGGAGCTCCACTATGCCCTGTCATGGCCGTACCCAGCGCTGCCCCACGACGCCCTGTAACGGCCATGTCAGTGGCGGCTCCATCGTGCTACACGATGACCAACCCCCCAAAAGGACCCCCCAGCCTGGTATATATGCGGCTGGGGGGAGAAGGGGGGGTAAGCAAGAACTTCCAGAGCATTCTCTTACTTGCTACTATTATCTCTCCTTCTCCTCCAATCTCCTCTGACTTGATCGTCGGAGGGCCCCCACTACCCCAGTGGTGGTGCGAGGCTTGCTTGCAGGTTTCCCGGTGGAAGGTGGAGCGCAATCAACACCAACCAAGGCAACTCAAACGGAACCCCGTTCACACCGCTGTGCCAATCGTTCTCGGTTTGGACCACCAGCAACAACTACCATTTCCAATATCAATATATATGTATGTATATATCTACATATATATATATATATATATATATATATATATATATATATATATATATATATATATATATATATATATATATATATATATATATATATATATATATATATATATATATAAGATACAACCATTTGGTTTTGGTTCACATGGATTCCTTCCATTTTATTGGAACAGCGTAGCATAAATAAGCCATTGCTTGCACCCAAGAAAAAGGCACGTTATGTGCAAATATATTTATGATATTGGCTAAAATATTATTCTCAAAAATGATATCTTAATATTACTACTGATGGATGAAATATTTAACTTGTTGCATGATGTTGTGTATATGAACCCATCATACACCGTCATGAACTCGAACAGATGATGGAAATCTAGCCCGGAAAAAGCTTGGAGGCCAGTCCAGGAAACGGGCCCAGTTTATTTACGATAGAATTTCAAAATGAGTCCGGTTTTCTGGCCACTTGGCCACAAACATTGCTTCCGGAACAATTTAGGAATATCTCATAACTTTAACAGAAAAAAAAGATACTTGTATAAATAACAAAATCCACTAACTATATTGCAAGAGCCCTGAACAAATTGAAATTGGATCCCATGAAGTAATAAATGGTGAGATATAAATCCTCCATCATGCTTCACTGAACTCCGGAGCAATTTCAATTAAGGGATTGGAAAGGGGAAAAAAAAAGGCTCCTTTGCTCTTCTTAGTTTACATACTTTGTGAAGGTTAAGTCGATCAAAATCAGTCACGACCATCCTCAAAAGGAAGAATAAAGGAAAAATAAATAAAAAAAGGGAAGAGAGCAAGGATAATCTCCACTTGAACTCCATAAACATCATCTCCACTCATCTTATGCCATAAACATACTTCCTTAAATTCTTTTGATTTTGTTGGCTGTTTTTTTGTGTTACTATTGTATTATTACAGGCTTTACTATGAATCTTTGATTAAAAGGCCACTGGCTGTAGCGGCCCAAGTTGTCTCCATGACACACTCCCAGCATGTCAAAGTATGTCTTGTAGAATCCATGCGGTCCGCCACCCTACTGTCCTGCCTTTTGCCACACTCCACCATTCTGCTATTGCCGGTGGCACTACAAGAAAGAAGGAGAATTTTTTTTTTAATGGATATATTGATGCTTATAAGCATCGATATTTTTGTTGTCGACATTTTCTAAAACGTCGGCAATTTTAACATGAAAATTTTATTTGCCGGTGCCTTTTATACAATAGACACTATGCCGACGCTTATAAGTGTTGGCCTTTGCTGATGCTCAAAAGCGCCGGCCATTCCAACCTCAGCAATATCTGTTCTAATGACGCTTTAAAGTATTATTAGAGTTATTTTTTAAAAAAATTCGTAAGGATAAAGAAGAAAAAAGTCCCCAATGAAAGTCAGCAATAGAGAAGAAGCGAAAAGCGTTTCTACAAGCGGTACTATGCACCTCTACTTTGGTATACCCTCCTAAGAGAAGTACTTGGCAGCAGGTGGTGGGTACGGTTCGCTCGCTAATTCAAGCCCTTACCTTTTCGGGTCAGTCCAGGAGCTGAGACAGAGAAAGATTTGCTTTCTGTTTTTTGCGAAGAGGAGAGCGCTATGTGCTTTACAAGTGGTCTAAATATTTTAAAAAATTATTTAACCATCCACTCAAATCCAAGCCGACACCCACGACAACTCACCATCCCTTCCACCCACAAGATCTTTCTCATTTCATGCTATATATATATATATACTTTCATCCTCCACCATCTGATTCGGAGAACAATTAAGATCATGAAACAGTACCATCGGATCATAAGCAATAATTTAAACGAAAAAAGGGCATTCTTGTCATTCAAATCGAACTGAAAAAGAAGTGCCGGCCAGTTCATCCAAAATCTGGAGAAAAAGACTAACAGACATTCTAACTTCTGTCGAAAATAAATCTAACAAACCTAATTTAAAGGAAGAAAAAGCCTAATTTTCAATTTCTTTTTCCATTACAAGTTTTTTCTGATTCTCCTTCTTCTAATAGCACAAGATAGATAACCCTAAAAGTTAAAAAAAATAATAATGAATTAGAAAATGAATAATACAAAAAGAAAAGATCAAAGGTCGACCTCTCTAACCAGGTGGAGTGGGACAAAGAAGTAGAAGATTCTTGGTGGTTGGCGGCAATGGGAGGCTTTTGGGAGAGGATCGTGTGCATGGGGCTGAAGATACTAGTCTCGCCGCCGCGAGTGAGGTGGCGTGCCGTCTCATAGAGCATCTCATGGACCTCGACGACACCTTTGGGCGTGATTCGGAGGAAGGCGAGCGTCGAGACCAGGATGTGGCTCCACGGGAGAGGAGAGGGGTGTTGAATTAAATTAAATATTTTAAATCCTATTTTGAAAACTGCGCCAAATTTAATCTTCGATTTTCTTTTTCCGATTTATTGCCTTCTTGCGCCCTTTATACATGCTTAATGCCCATGTGCGGCAACAATTTGAAATTCAAATAATCTTCCTAATCAACCGCAAAAAGATCCACACTAAGTTAGATACTTTGCGGCTATGTGCTGAATTTGCTGGCTCCCGCGGATTGATGACATATCTTCTTATGCTCCTTTGATCCGACGGCCTGTTGCATCTTGGCCGCCCATGCTTCTGCTCGCCTGGCCTCTATAAAAGAGTCTGCGGACTCTTCCATGGATTCTGTACACGTTCCTTGCTTCTTTGACCCCTTGCTTGGGCTTGGATGCTTGCCACTTCTCTAGTCCGCACACGATCGCGTGCGGTTCATGCAATTGGGCCGCGTCAACGAGCTCCTTTCTTCTTTCCGCCAAATTTTGCTTTTTTTGGCCCGCGTTTGCTTCTTTTGACGTGCCTGTTTTTTTTTTTTTTTGGGCAGCCCACGAGCCTATATAAAGGGCTCTAGGAATCATTTCAAAGTGACAAAAAATTTCTCTTCTTACTCTTGTTCTTATTCACTTCTCCTCATAATTTCAATTATTTTTCTGAGTTTCTTTTGAGCTATCTGCAAGCGTGAACGTGCTCTTCTTTCTTTTCTGGAGGTGTTCTGGTGGGGAAGACGTAGTTCTGTACTAGGTCGTCGTATCTCTAGGAGATCTGTGCCAGCGAACCCGTGCGTGGGGGGCATAAACTTTCTTAGGACAGCGCGTCAGCATGCTTTGATCCACATGCTAGTTTATTCTTCTTATTTACTGTTTATGAATATTAGAAATATTGAATTATTGATTTATCAATTATATTTGGGTATCTAGGATAACAAGGGGGAGGAGGAGAAGGAGGAAGTGGGAAGCGCCAGAGAAGGAGAGAAGGAGGAGGAGAAGGAGACCTCCACGGACGGGCAGAGGCGGAGCTTGACGAAGAGGCTTGGTCGCGCGGGGAAGAAATAGGAATTTTGTGGATGATGACGTCTGGGGTTGGGGATTTAGGGACAATGGGTTTTCTGGTGTCCGACGAGTTGGAGATTTAGGGATGGGAGGTGGGGAAATTGTGGTGTCCAATAATGCTTATAAGCGTCGTCGTTTCTGCACCATGCAAGCGTCGTCGATGCTAGGCCTAGCTTTAGTCTCCGACGATGCTTATAAGCATCGATGCTAGGACTAGCTTTGGGCTTTGACAATGCTTAAAGCGTTGTTGGAGGCCAAAGCTTGATCTATGACGACGCTTATAAGCGTTGTCTAATCCGGATTCCTTCTGATGCTACTAAGAAGCGTTGGTAAATTTTAGCGCAGTGACCAAATTGCCGGCGCTTCTATCTTGTGTCAATAGGTAATAGTCGGAAAAACCTATTTTTGCTGTAGTATGATGGTGATGCACCGTATGCTGGAACTTGTCTGCCGCTCGATCGGCGGCTGATGTCATCCGTCGCCGGTGACGACATCGCCACAACCATATATAACACAGTTTTGAATGGGATAGTTGAGGCAGTACCGACCAAGCCCGTGAAGTTTGAGTGCATCCTCGCCAATTGCTTTTCATTTTTTTTTTGCTAAAACCAACCAATCCATAGTTGCAGTTGTTGGGCGCGTTGAGTTCAGGTAATACTATGGGCTCATTTGGTTCGCAGGAAAAGAATGAGGAAAGTATGGTCAACGGAAAAGTAATGAGAAGCCTCTTATTTGATTAGAGTTTTCAAATGAGAGAGACGGAAAAGTTGTATTCCCATGGAAATATGATTCTCACATTTCATGAGAAAGACTTTCCCATGAGGCGGAAATTACTCCATTTTTATTTTTTCCCAAAAAGGCCCTTCAACATTAAAGAAGCATTAAAGACCTAATTTTTATTAAGGGGTATAATAGAAATTATACATAACTTTTTCAGAAAAGTGGATAGTCAACCAAACATAAGTACTTTGGAAATGTGTCACTTTTCAATGCTCATCCAAATATGCCAAAAGTACTTTCTTAGGTATTCTCTTCCTAGAAATCTGCTTCCTAGGAATTATATTCCTAGGAGAAAAAATGCTTCCCTCGAACTAAACGAGCCCTATAATTTTTTCATTGCTTTCAAAAACAGTTAAGACTATGAAAATTGAGAAGCAACGGCAAAAAAAAAAAAAATAGTAAGCACCAAGGGATTTTTGAACTACACATATTCTTCTGAAAGAAAACAAAAATTATTGGAAAACATGTTATATGTACTGGCTTATTACGGTAAGTTAATTTAGAGTCCATATCCTCTATGGTGCCTATTTTGCAACGTAGAACACTATATAGCTTCAATAGCCACCATATCATCCATCTTGAAGATACTTGGTTGTCGCTCATCTCAAGATAGAGAATATTAGTTGGATGCCAAATATGGTCCATCATGAGAATAAGCCACAACCATCCATCTTCCAGATGGGATGACATGGCAGATATTCAAGACTGTACAGTTTTTTTTTGGTGCACAAATATGCACTGCAGTCTGCAGAGGATCTTAATTCTTAGCAGAAAATATTAATCCAAGCTAGTTTGTTGTAAGGTGGTAGGCTAGTTATATTTAAAGCCCGGAAAGACTCTAGATAGCTTGATATCTCTCACCTTGGTGTGGTCAAGATATGGCCAGGGAAACGTAAATAAAGGGGGATAAGAGCTGTTTACACTCACATTTGATAACAAAAAAAAAGGATTGTGACGGGTCAATTGGTGCAGTATCAGGACCAACCAAGTATTGAAATCCATCGCGTGCGCACTAGGTAACAGGTGCGTTGGTGTATTTATCGGCGTGCTTAATGGCAGTCGAATCAAACAAGTCCTAAGTCTTCCATTGCTTCATCCATATCTGGGATAGTTTGGAAAATGCTATGCATGGTGACTCGGAAAAATTGCCCCAAAAAATCGCTCTGCTGTCTTGCACCTTCGCTGTGATTCTTTATATGGCAGAAGATGCCAGGAACGAGGATGCATATATACCAGCAGGGTGAACTTCTTAGATACATCTCTTAAGTTAATTACTGGAGCATCTTAGATGTTGAAATCTAGCTTAGAATTGAAATCCAAGACAATAACCCTACACGGAAGACTAACCTAAAGGACCATACGTAACTAGAGGTGTAAATGGGTCCGGTCGGATCGAGTCGAGTCATGAGTGACCCTGACCCAATCTGATTTTTGGTTTGGGTTCTAATTTTAGATCCAGACCCGACCCGATTAAAGATTGGGTTGGATCCGGTCCACCGCTACAATTTTTGACCCAACGGGTCATTCGGATCGGGTCAAGTCTATGTGTAACCCGGACACAACCCAAAAAATTTGAATATGGGTCGGGTCGGGTTTGATTTGGGTCAACCAATTCATGGCTTCAGAACTGTGTTTGCATCCCCGCGGGTTGCAGCCTGCAGGCCCAAATAATTTTACAGATTCGGATCAAGTTGGGTCGGATCATAGGATTGAAAATCTAAAATTATCCAAATTTTAAATGAGTCGTGTCGGATCGGGTCTGAATTTATTAAATTCAGACCCGACCAGAAAAATGAAACGAGTCCAATTTTAGGACCCGACCCAGCCTCACGGGTCCTCCAAAATAGGTCGGGTCAGGTTAAGCGGGTTGGGTTGGGTCTAAGCGGGTCGGGTCATAGGTCAACCCAACCCATTTGCAGCCTTATACGTAACCCAGACTCGACTTTAGATACTTTTGAGCTTGTCTTGAACAAGTGTGTTTAGTGTGTTTATAAGATATCATTAGTGGTAAAACCACTAATTATCTATATATGTACTAAGATCTATCCGGTGTATAGCTGATATAGGACTACATATATGCCCACATAAATTCTTGCATACTTCCTTCATTTAAGTGCTAGCATCCTCTTCAGACAAAAAGTTCAGAGTCTGCCCTAATAGATCCATACTGCAGTATGCACTAGTCCATGTGGAGCATAAGTTGAATTCGTTCTGATATCATTTGTAATAACTCAAAATTTTATTTAAAAAATAAAAAATATTATTCTGATTCTTAGATTGATTCTGTATAAATATTTGGAATATACTCAGCAGCCCATGGCTGATATGAAATTAAATATCCGCTCCACTTGTCCTCACCCAACCATTACTTGAATTGTCCGTTGCCAAACTTGCAAGCGTGGCAGCGATTTTAAGGCATCGACTATCTCATCATAACAGGCTATTTCAGACGATGCAACTTCAAAGACTGGACTGGACCCCCTTTGGTGTCGATATGAGTAATTCATAGTTGGATGGTTCGATTTTAGAGACGGGACATCGTCGATTTCCATAAGCATTCGGGTCCTTGCAAACGAGATATGACATGTCTTCATTAGGAGATTTGAATCCAGACCGTCACAGTGAATGAATTTCTTTTTTTCCTTTTTTTTTCTTTTTTTTTTAAGATCATGCTTCTTTCATATTTTTGACATCAATGGATGGAACTTGGCCAAGGTTAACCCCATCAATGAAATAACTCAAGCATCACAATCATCACCACACTCGCCAACCAAGCGAAGATATGGAAACATTTCGAATTAGTAGTCAATGTCTTTGCTCTGGAAAGGAGAAGAGATATAGAATACTCACCTTGAACAATTGAGCAGACTTTCTTTTATTCTTTTGCTTTTACCGTCAGCATCCTTGCACTTCCATAAGCACGGCTACAAGATAAGATCCCCACTTGTTAATGGCACAGTCGCCATGCCGTCGTCCCAACTTGTCACGCTCCGAACCTAACTCTCGGGTTTAGCACGCGACACAACTGCACACTCCCTAAAGTAAAGCCCTAGAGAATATGCAAATTCTAAAAATATATTACAACCTTAATATTATTAAACAATAATGATCTTAATTCGTAACAAACAACAAAGTTGGATCAATTACAAAATTTGATTAACTAACCAGTATCAGCGATACTCTACTTAATTATCCTTTCACTCGTGATCCAACAATATATAGTTATGTAATATGCAACCTGCAACTCTCAAAAAGAGAAAAACAAAGGAGTTATAAGCTTTGCAGCTCAGTAAGAATCTCCATACATCCACACCAACATAATAATAATATAAGTTTAAAAATCCCAATAAATTGTTCCACATATCACAAAATTACAAACCGACTATCAATAATACTCGAATAATCAGTATAAGTATGTACATCAAATATCAACAGAAATTTAGTCATTCAAGAGTGGTATAGCATATGATATCTCATAAATCGTCATTAGTGTTTTCAATACTTTTCATTCCATTTCTTTTTAACTTGATCCAGATCAATTATATTTTCAACTTTGGGCTAAATTCTAGTCACGTTTCTAGCCCGTGATGAGGCAATCAATAGTATCACATTTCTAGCATGTGATGGGGCAATCAATAGTATCACATTTCTAGCATGTGATGAGGCAATCAATGGTATAACATTTTTAGCCTATGACAAGGCAATCAATAGTATCACATTTCTTACTTGTGATGGGGCAATCAATAGTATCACATTTCCAGCATGTAATGGAGCAATCAATAATATCACATTTCTAGATTGTGACAAGGCAATCGATAGTATCATATTTCTAGCCTGTGATGGAGCAATTGATAGTGTCATATATCCAACCTGTGATGAAACAATTGATGGTATCATATTTTTAGCCAGTGATGAGGCAATCGATAGTAACAAGATAAGCCCAAAGTCCTTGCTCATTCATTCAAGTTCACATTTGCACATTAATGTCTTTTTATTCCGATTTTAGACTAACCACAGTCACGTTTTTCGCCCGTGATAAGGCAATCAATATAACATGGTTAGTCCAGAGCACCATATCTATTAGTCCGATTATGTAAATGTAAGTTATGCTCATATATGCATCCATCATACTATCAATCACAAGCATACATGATCAAAATATGATTTAATACAGAAACCATTATAAAAATGTTCTTACTTCTTACTTATCTGAATCATTCATATATCATACATATACAGGTAGGGGTGCAAATGGGTCAGGTTGGGTTGGATCTTGGGTAACCCTGACCGAATTCGGTTTCTTGTTCGGATCCTAATTTTGTACCCAAATCCAATCTATTTGAAGATCGGGTCAGGTCGAGTCCACGGCTATAATTTTTGACCCAATGGGTCATTCGAGTTGGTTCGAGTCTATATATAACCCAGACCCGACCCAAAAAATTTGGGTCTGATTTGGATCCGGGCCAAGTTCGGGTCAACAACAAGGGCAACAATGGCGCCGGCACAGGAGCGGAAGAGAACGAAGCCATAGCCTTTGGCACGGCCCGTGACCTTGCCAACGACAACGTTGCAGTCCTCGATGGGTCTGTAGGGATCGAAGACTTGGAGGTAGGTCTCGCGTGTGGCGTCTCAGTCGAGGCCGTGGACGAAGATCTTGCGATGGGAGACATCGTGGTCAGTGACGACATGGATCGAGCGAGGAGGTCAGGGTTGGCAGCGGCGGTGTCAAGAAGAAAGCCGATGAGTTGGTCCTTGGTGTAGGGCTCGAGGAGGCGGTGGAGGTGGTCAGGGGTGGGCAAGTGGTCGAGGATCGTCATCGGAGCCCCCGCCACCGCCCCGGCCGCTAGAGGCACTGTCGCTTTCAGCGCTGAAGAGGACGAGGTCGTGGTTGTGGGCGGCGGCGGGGTGGTTCTGCTTCTTCTTGGGCTTGAGACCGAGGTTGCACCTCTTGTTGTTTCGCTTGTTGTTGCGAACCTTCTTCACCTTCAAGTTTCCCATGGCTGGATGGATTCGAGCGAGAGTTAGGGTTAGGGTTAGTGTTTTGGAGATAGAGGCGAGGGAGGGGAGAAGGAGAGGGGAAAGGGGATGATTCGATTAGCGTTCATAAATTGGGGGGTAGATCTGAAGGTTTTGCGGGAAGAGTCAGAGTGATTTCCCCTGCGGGCTGTGGCTGCAGCTTGTGGGCCTGCGGGTCCGAATGGGTAATCCAGTACGGAGGATCTTAATTCTTAGCCAAAAATATTAATCCAAGCAAGTTTGTTGTAAGGTAATAGGCTAGTTATCTTTAAAGACCAAAAAGACTTTGTGATGACGGACGGAGCTCTGATACCAAGCTGATGGCGGACCACTGCAGAAAAGAGAGAGAAGAAGAAAGAAGAAGAGGAAGAGGACGAAAGAGGTTATAGAGACGCAGGAATAAGAGGTTATAGAGACGCAGGAAGAAAAAAAGAGGAGGAAGAAGAAGAAACGGAAAGAAGGCTAGAATTTTTTTTTATTCAGTCGTTCAATTCTCCTAATTCATAAGCGAGGTAGCCCTTATATAGGCCTTACATCATGAATTGACTAAGTCAACAATTAACAACTAACCAAACTTGGACCCTTCAATTAATTAACTAAGTCAATTAATTGATTACATACTAAATTAAACTTTATTAACATTAGACCATTAAACCAATTGATGACACCCAAAATTAGATCTTTATAATTAGGTCTTACATTGATCAATTGATCCAATCACTTGACTCAACAACCAAATCGACTCCAAAATTACAGAAACACAACGAAATCGACTCAAACAAAAGCAACTAATGAGGCAAATAAAAAAACATGATGCAGATTCGAATGGACCCGATCTGAACCTGACTCAATCTGGTGGCTCAGGATCCTCTTGTAGCCATAATGATGTCAATCTCTGGTGCGAATGTGAGCGAGTGGCTCTAAAGACGCGATCATCAGAATGAAAAGCTCTGATGTCCCTATCACTATAAATAGCTAGATATCTCTCATCTTGGTGTGGTCAAGAAATGGGGAGGGAAATGTAAATAAACGGGGATAAGATCGGTTTATGCTCACATGTTATAACCAAAAAAAAAAGAAGGGACATCTCTGAAGCTTGGATTGTCTTCACTGTTCAGGGAAAATGGACGCAGCGTCCGGTTGGTGGAGTATCAGGACCGACCGAGTCTTGAAATCGATCGCGTGCGCACTACGGTAAGGTGGGTGGGTTGGTGTATTTATCGCTGTATCTAATGGTAGTCTATTCATTTGTTCCTCCTCTTCTTTTTTTTTCTGTGAATTAAACAAGTCCTAAGTTTTTCTTTCTGGGTAGTATAAAAAATATTATGCACGGCGACTCGGAAAAGTCGCCTCAAAAAATCACTCTGCTGCCTTGCACTATTCGCTTTGATTCTTTACATGTCAGAAGATGCCAGGAAAGAGGAAGCAATGAGATTATATATATATATATATATATATACCAGCAGGGTGAACTTCTTAGATACATCTCTTAAGTTAATTACTGAAGCATTTTAGATGTTGAAATCTTGCTTAGTATTGAAATCCAAGACAATAACACTAAACAGAAAACTAACCTGAGGTATCATATATAAACCAGACTCGACTTCGGATACTTTTGAGGTTGCCATGGACAAGTGCAAGCCATATTTAGTGTGTTTACAAGATATCATGCATTATCAGTAAAACCACTAATTGGATATACAGATCTATCCAGTATATAGCTGATATAGCACATGCTCACATAGATTCTTACATATTTTCTTCATTTAAGCTCTAGCGTCCTCTTCAAACAGAAAGTCCATAGTCAACTCTAATAGATCCATACCTCAGTATGCACTAATTCATACAAAGCATGGGCCGAGCTTGTATGCTTGCATTCGGATCCTTGCATACGAGATATAACATGTTTTCATTAGGAGATTTAAATCCAGACCGTAGCAGTGAATGGATTTCTTTCTTATTTTCATGTTTCTTTCATATTTTTGCTAATGTTAATCAATGGATGGAACTTGGCGAAGGTTAACCCAATCAATGAAATAATTCAAGCATCACACTCATCGCCACACCCAACTCGCCAACGAAGCGAAGATATATATGGATACATGCGTAATTAGCAAGCCAAAGTCTGTTCTGGAAATAAATAAGAAAAGATATGGAATTCTCACCCTGAACAATTGAGCAAACTTTCTTTTATTATTTTACTTTTATGTAAACTTCCATGGACTTCCATAACCAAGGCTACAAGATAAGATCCCCAGTACTTGTTCATGGCACTGCCGCCATGTCGCTGTCCCAGCTATATATTACAGATCTCAAAGACAGCTGATTTATTTGGTGCTACGACCAAGTAGCCTTACAGTTTTATTAATTATTACACGCTTTTGTTATACGACTTATTGATTAAAAGGCCTCTGGTTGTAGCAGTCCAAGTTGCCTCCATAGCTCACTCCAAGTATGTCGCAGTATCTCTTGTAGAACCCAATCCGGTCTGCTACGCTTTTGTCCTGCCCCTTGCCGCACTCAATCCCACCGTTGATGATGTTGGTGATGAGCCCATATCCCGGAACACGTCCCGCCGATTGATCGGCTGCCGACGGCGTCCATTGCCCGGTGATGACATTATGCGATGAAGGTTTTGGGGATTGTGGGGTCATCCAGAACCATAACGCCGTTTTGAAGGACACGACTGGGTTGGTGGCGACCAGGTCCGGGTTCTTGAGCAGGTCTTGGCCAATGGCTTTACCAGCCGGTCCATAGTTGTAGTTGCTGGAACGATTCAATTCGATCGAATCACATTTATAATTCTTCGTCTCTCAAGGAATAAAAAATATCTAACATGTCGCAATTGCTGATTCATGGCAAGATATATATCTTGATCCAGCCTAATTTCTTTCGGGGTAATTAATGAGCTTGTCATATTTAAACTTCAGATAATGCATGTTAAGCAAGCTAGTTCCTTATATTAATCAGGCTAAGTTCTTTCTTGTTTAGCGAAAGAAATGGATCAAGGAGTCGTAATCTACTTACTAAGAGATTTGTATTGGTCCTCGGCCGTAGTACTTCTTTCCTGCAGCACAGGGCCACTGTGCGCTTTGGACACAGTAAGCCGGGGGGTTGCCTTGCTCTTGTTTAAAACAGTAGCCCCAGGCATACGGGCCATCTGGTGCAGTTGCCCACCCACCTAACCAAATAAAACAGCACCGCGCACCATCACCTGACGAGATACGAGAAGGAACACGAATGAAGTCCGGAATTTTACGAGAAAGTAGAACTAACCAGTTGTTTCATGGGAGGTCTGTGCCAAGAAAGCGGCGATCTCCCTCTTGCGAATAGTGTCGTCCCCGGTTGTGCCGAAGCCAGCGAAGGAATTCGCCGCGGTAATGAAGGCGTTGTAAGTGTAGAATCCCTTGGCTTGGCAGGCGGCATCGTTGCGGTGCTTGAGCATTTGGTCGAACAGTGACGAGCTGATGAGAGAGGCGACACCCGAGGCACCACCACTAGGGGTTGAGCTGGAAGTTGAGCCGCCGCCGCCGCTGCACTGGCTCTGGCAGCCAGCGCCGCAGTACGCCGAGGTGGAACCACAGTAGCCATATTGGCTGCAGCATAGGTCATCAGGGCATGTCGTCCCCCCGGCTTGGCTGCCGCACTGCTGTGCGAGGCTCCCAAGTATGGAGGCCGAGCAAAGTACTGCCAACAACCAGACCTTCATTTCTTTGATCTTCTTTCCACTCTCTTATTTTTGTTGTAGGAGTTTGGGTAGCTTATATAGAGAATGGAGCAGGAACTAATTAAACCTCTCGTCTTGGTTCCGTCGGCAAATGACCAGAGGCGGCCGATCGCTTTGAAGCTCCTGCTGAAATTCCTGTGATTTTGACTTGGTCAATGGACGCAACGTCGCCAGGTCTTGATGTTGATATCTTGCTCACAACGGCAAGGTGGCTGGGGTGATACATGTAGTGCTTATCTTGTTGTAATCTCATTAATTGTTTCGCACCGAGAAGGCCACGTGCAACATGGGTAACGTACGCGCTTCTGCCACTCTAGTAACTCTGGATTAGGCTCATGCGCATTGAATGCCATCCATTGGTTCTTGTCTTCATGCCTGTTTGGTCGACCACCAAGCATTCGAAATCACAACCTTAACTTAGAAGCATTAGGTGGCGCTCTAAGATATCAACCTACAACTTAATGTGCCACCGACCATATGTTCCGTATGATCATCAACCTTTCTAATGTGGCTCCAATTCGTCATTTCTAAAATCTCGCTTGATAACTTAGCTTAGTAAAACTAACGGCCAATCAAGTATTTGAATAACATCTATGATCAATTACAACTCGATTTTAATGTACCCAAAAAGAAATATCATACCTTACCAAATCGGCAGATAAGAAACACGTCCGGCACGGTGCACCTGAAAAGAAATATCCTAACTGCCCCGATCAGCGATTATGACAAGTGCTCAACTACTTGTCTGTGAATCGCATGTTTCTAATCACAAAGATTTGCAACCTGTTCTCTATAAATATTAAGCATGGAATCCCCTAGGTACGATGAGATATCCGAATACGATAATCTTGTTCTTCTATCTCTCTTTTATCTTACATTTTGGTAGGACCGTAGGCGCTGTCATCTCACTAAAACCCGCAAGTGATAGTAAAGCTTTAACCATGGTCTTTAAACCGACCATCCCAAACGCCCTCTGGCGTTCGATTGCGACTTGGCCCACACCGGCCTCCGCCACGGGCGAGCCTTGCTAACTTGGCCCACACCTGCCTCCGCCACCAATCCCCCCAGCAAGCGAGCGCTGCTGACTTGGCCCACACCGGCTTTCGCCAACAATCCCCTCCCCTCAGCAAAATAGTTTTTTTTTTTAATCGCTTATCCTGGGAATCGAACCTGTGCCGCTGGCTCTGATGCCACTATTAGGATCGTAGGCTCTGCCATCTCACTAAAACCAGATGATAGTGAAGGCTTAACCATGGTCTTTAAACCGACTATCCCAAGCGCTCCCCGGCATTCGATTGCAACTTGGCCCACATCGGCCTCCGCCATAGGCGAGCCTTGCTAACTTGGCCCACACCGGCCTCCGCCAACAATCCCCCTAGCAAGCGAGCCCTGCTGACTTGGCCCACATCGGCCTCCGCCAATAATCCCCTCCCCCCAGCAAAGGGGTTTTTTCTTTTTTAATCGCTTATCCTAGGAATCGAAACCATGCCGCTTGCTCTGATACCATTGTTAGGACCGCTGCCATCTCACTAAAACCCGCTGGTGATAGTGAAGGCTTAACCATGGTCTTTAAACCGACCATCCCAAAAGCCCCCCGGCATTCGATTGCGACTTGGCCCACACCGGTCTCCGCCATAAATCCCCCCAACAAGCGAGCCCTGCTAACTTGGCCCACACCGGCCTCCGCCAACAATCCCCTCCCCTCAGCAAAAGTGTTTTTTTTTTAATCGCTTATCCTGGGAATTGAACCTGTGCCGCTGGCTCTGATACCACTATTAGGACCGTAGGCGCTACCATCTCACTAAAACCAGCAGGTGATAGTGAAGGCTTAACCATGGTCTTTAAACCGACTATCCCAAGCGCTCCCCGGCGTTCGATTGCAACTTGGCCCACATCGGCCTCCGTCATGGGCGAGCCTTACTGACTTGGCCTACACCGGCCTCCACCAACAATCCCCCTAGCAAGTGAGCCCTGCTGACTTGGCCCACACCGGCCTCCGCCAATAATCCCCTCCCCCCAGCAAAGGAGTTTTTTTCTTTTTTAATCGCTTATCCTAGGAATCGAAACCATGCCGCTTGCTCTGATATCACTGTTAGAACCGCTGCCATCTCACTAAAACCCGCAGGTGATAGTGAAGGCTTAACCATGGTCTTTAAACCGACCATCCCAAGCGCCCCCCGGCATTCGATTGCGACTTGGCCCACACCGGCCTCCGCCATCAATCCCCCCAGCAAGCGAGCCCTGCTAACTTGGCCCACACCGGCCTCCGCCAACAATCCCCTCCCCTCAGCAAAAGAGTTTTTTTTTTTTAATCGCTTATCCTGGGAATTGAACCCGTGCCGCTGGCTCTGATACCACTATTAGGACCGTAGGCGCTACCATCTCACTAAAACCAGCAAGTGATAGTGAAGGCTTAACCATGGTCTTTAAACCGACTATCCCAAGCGCTCCCCGGCGTTCGATTGCAACTTGGCCCACATCGGCCTCCGTCATGGGCGAACCTTACTGACTTGGCCTACACCGGCCTCCGCCAATAATCCCCCCAGCAAGCGAGCCCTGCTGATTTGGCCCACAGCGACCTCCGCCAACAATCCCCCCCGGCGCAGCAAAGGAGTTTTTTTTTAATCGCTTATCCTGGGAATCGAACCTGTGCCACTGGCTCTAATACCACTGTTAGGACCGTAGGCGATGCCATCTCACTAAAATCTACAAGTGATAGTGAAGGCTTAACCATGGTCTTTAAACCGACCATTCCAAGCGCCCTCCGGCGTTCGATTGTGACTTGGCCCACACCAGCCTCCGCCGCAGGTGAGCCTTGCTGACTTGGCCCACACCAGCCTCCACCAACAATCCTCTCCCCCCAGCAAAGGAGTTTTTTTTCATCGCTTATCCTGAAAATCGAATCCGTGCCGCTGGCTCTAATACTACTGCTAGGACCGTAGGTGCTACCATCTCACTAAAATCCATAGGTGATAGTGAAGGCTTAACCATGGTCTTTAAACCGACCATTCCAAACGCCCTCCGGCGTTCGATTACGACTTAGCTCACACCGGCCTCCGCCGCGAGCGAGCCTTGCTGACTTGGCCCACACAAGCCTCCGCCAATAATCGCCCCCAGCAAGCGAGCCCTGCTGACTTGGCCCACACCGGCCTTTGCCAACAATTCCCCCCCCCCAAGCAAAAAAGTATTTTTTTTATCGTTTATCCAGGGAATCGAACCTGTGCCACTGGCTCTGATACCATTGTTAGGACCATAGGCGCTGCCATCTCACTAAAACTTACAAGTGAAAGTGAAGGCTTAACCATGGTCTTTAAACCGACCATCCCAAGCGCCCTCCGGCGTTCAATTGCGACTTGGCCAATACCAGCCTCCGCCGCGGGCGAGCCTTGCTGACTTGGCCCACACTGGCCTCCACCAACAATCCTCCACAGCAAGCGAGCCCTGCTGAATTGGCCCACACCGACCTCCGCCAACAATCGCCTCCCCCCAGCAAAGGAGTTTTTTTTTTTTAATCGCTTATCCTGGAAATCGAACCCGTGCCGCTTGCTCTGATATCACTGTTAGGACCGTAGGCACTACCATCTCACTAAAACCCGCAGGTGATAGTGAAGGCTTAACCATGGTCTGTAAACCGACCATCCCAAGCGCCCCCCGGTGTTCGATTGCGACTTGGCCCACACCAGCCTCCGCCGCAGGCGAGCCTTGCTGACTTGGCCCACACCGGCCTCCGCCAACAATCGCCACCCAGCAAGCGAGCCCTGCTGATTTTGCCCACACCGGCCTCTGCCAACAATCCCCCCCCCCCCCCCCCCCGCAACAAAGGAGTTTTTTTTTTAATCGCTTATCCTGAGAATCGAACATGTGCCGCTGGCTCTGATACCACTGTTAGGACCGTAGGCGCTGCCATCTCACTAAAACCCACAAGTGATAGTGCAGGCTTAACCATGGTCTTTAAACCGACCATTTCAAGCACCTTCCGGCGTTCGATTACGACTTGGCCCACACCGGCCTCCACCAACAATCCCCCCCAGCAAAGGAGTTTTTTTTTTAACCGCTTATCCTGGGATCGAACCCGTGCCACTGGCTCTAATACCACTGCTAGGACCGTAAGTGCTGCCATCTCACTAAAATCCGCAGGTGATAGTGAAGGCTTAACCATGGTCTTTAAACCGACCATCCCAAGCGCCCCCCAGTGTTCGATTGCGACTTGGCTCACACCGGCCTCCGCCACAGGCGAGCCTTGCTGACTTGGCCCACACTGGCCTCCGCCAACAATCGCCCCCCAGCAAACAAGCCCTGCTGACTTGGCCCGCACCGGCCTTCGCCAACAATTCCCCCCCAGCAAAGGAGATTTTTTTTTTATCGCTTATCCTGGTGATGACCCAAAGATTGATTCATAGATTGATTTTGATGATCACAACACCTTGAAGTATAGATACTAATGTTTATGTTGCAAGGAGAAAGATATTTATTTTGCAAGGAACATAGCAAGTTGGAAGAACACAAGAAGGCCTCCAAAAGCACTCAAGAAAAGTTAGAAGAAAGCTACAATTCATTGGCCCAACTTTAAAGTTCAAAAGATTCAAATTGGAGGAGCAAATTCAAAGGAAAATTCAAAAGAATAGTCTTCGAGTCGACTCCTGAGGAATTCGAGTCGACTCCAATGGTTGCTGGGTCGACTCCAAAGAAAGCGAGAGTCGACTCTCAGTGGTACACAAGGAAAAACTCAGAGAAGCAGTTTTTGGACACTGAGATTCGAGTCGACTCTCACAAAGTCCGAGTCGACTCCAAAGACAGCGCAACCCCAAGACAGAAGACGGTATTTTCGTCTCTGAGAGGCGAGTCGACTCCAAGACAAGTCGAGTCGACTCCAAGGCAGCGCGGCTCCAAAATACAGAGGATCAGTTTTCCGACTCTGAGATTCGAGTCGACTCCCAGACAGCTCGAGTCGACTCCAAGGCAGCGCTACACTAAGATGGCAGAAGACCAACTTTCGGAAACTGAGAGCCGAGTCGACTCCAAGGAAGTTCGAGTCGACTCCAAGACTGGATGAGCCAAAAGACAGAGAATCGGGAGTTCGGGGTCTGAGATTCGAGTCGACTCCCAGGACAGTCGAGTCGACTCGAGAGGACAAAATTCAAAATTGGATCCACGGACTTCAGTGGATGAGCCGACTCCGAAATTGCCAAGTCAGCTCCAGAAGTTGGCGAGTCGACTCCGGGTTAAGACGAGTCGACTCCCAGTCGAGGATGCACCATAATTCAAATTTGGAACAGTGGCCGAGTCGTCTCCAGTAAAGCACGAGTCGACTCCTGCAACAGGCGAGTCGACTCCTGATCGCGCGAGTCGACTCCGATCCCAACGGTAATATTGTCAGGAAGTGCAGACTGTGTCCAACGGCTCTATTTTTGTCTCTAACGGCTAGATTCTTGTTTCCACGCCATCTAAAGCTATAAAAACAAAAAGAGAGCTAGGGGAGAACTCATGGAAGTGGGAGAGATCATCTAGGAAAGAGATCTCAAAGAGATTACAAAGGAAATCTCCCACAAGCACAAAAGGGCCATCCAAAACGAAATAGAGAGAAGAAGAGCATCCAAGTGAATCCGAAAGCTTCCTCTCCATCCGTGTGCTGCCTCGGGGATCCTCTACTTCATGCCAAATCAGAGGAGGATCAAGTAAAGAAGAAGCCGAGCTCCTCCATCTTCAAAACTCGTTTGAGGGCTTCTCTTTACTCTATTTGTTTATATTGTCATATCTGCTTGTTTAAGAAGCTTTGATTTGTTTTTATTCTTTGTTTTAATATCTTGTAACTTGATTCAATCAAGGGATTGAATCAAGGGGTTAAAGGTTTGTTGGTGAGCCAAAGGGAAAACCAACGGTGTAAGGTTTGTTGGTGAGCCAAAGGGAAAACCAACGGAGATAGGTTTGTTGGTGAGCCAAAGGGGAAAACCAACGGAGATAGGTTTGTTGGTGAGCCGAGGGTAAAACCAACGTGTAAGGGTTTGATTGTGAGCCCGGGAAAACAATCGGGGTTGGTTCTAGTCGGTGAGCCTGGGAAAACCGACCGAGTTCGTTGTGCGCTCGTAAAAACAACAAGTTGGGTTGTGAGCTTGTAAAACAACCGGCTGTAATCTGTAGGATTATAGTGAAATTCCCAAGAGGTCTTGGGGAGTGGATGTAGGTGCTGGGGTGCACCGAACCACTATATGTTTGTTGTGTTTGTGATGCTTTTTGTCATTGTCTATCTTGCTCACTTACTTACCTAGATAAATTGCATGCTTAACTCTTATCCGCGCATCCTTTAGTTGCAAGCATATTAAATTTACTTAATCAAGTCTCATTCGATAAATCAACCTATTGCTAAGTTTAAATTCCACTGTGCAACTATACAACTTAGCATAATTAATCGAAAAGTGTTAGAAGTGGCTTAAAAGTTTTATAAAACCCAATTCACCCCCCTCTTGGGTTGTATCTACTGGGCAACAAGTGGTATCAGAGCAGGTGCTCTAAGATTAATTATTGATCTCACGATCAAGAGCCAAAGATCATGACAACTCAAATAGATAGTTTTCTAGGAGAAGGACAGTTAATTGATAGGCCTCCACTGTTTAATGGCATAGACTACACATATTGGAAAGCACGCATGCGCATTTTTATTCAATCACAAAACTATTATTTATGGAAAATCATAATAAATGACCTTCATACACTCTCTAAAACTATTAATGAAAAGGACTTAGCACAATTGAATGCTAATGCTATGAACATATTATATTGTGCTATTCATGAAACGAAGTTTAATGAAATTTCTGCATGCTTATCTGCTAAGGAGATCTGGGATACTTTAGAAACTATTTATGATAAATCTCAGATTAGCTCACATGTGCTTCAATTGCGTACTAACAATGAGATTGCAGAATCCTCCACAGTAGCCGAGTCGACTCCCAGTTCGTCCGAGTCGACTCCTAGAGAAGAACAGTCTGAAAGGCAGAGACACAGTCTTGAAGACCCTGTGAACGAGTCGACTCCAAGTAGTTCCGAGTCGACTCCCAAGCTAGCCGAGTCGACTCCAATAAGGTCCGAGTCGACTCCGAGGCAAATCAGCTTCCTAAAGACAAGGAAAAAGAGAAAGCAAGAAGAAAGGAAGAAAGAGATAAAAAGGAAGAAAGCCTTGACCAAGAAAGAGTCAAGCCAAAAAATAAAGGTTAGGAGCAACAATGATGATATTAGCTCCAAGAAACTACAAGAGGTAACTGACTTGTGCTTTATGGCACAAGAAGACAAGGTAAGATCTGAATCTACTCTTACCTCAAATGATTTTCAAGAAGAATTCTCTTATGATGAATTATTAAATGCTTTTCATGAGTTGTATAGTGAATGTAGAAAATTAACTGTAAAGAATAAAAATCTTAAGAAACTAAATTCTGAAAATGAAAGCTTAAGGTCATTTTCAGAAGAATTGATTCAGAAAAATCATAGCTTAATTAAAGAAAATCAAAACTTACGCGAAGAAATTAATCAATTAAAATCTTGCATTAACAAATTCACCGTAAGCTCAGAAAGATTAAAAATGATGTTTGAAAGCCAACATGCTGATTTTGATAAATCAAAATTTAGCTTGACTCCTTCACTTAGCCATAAATCTCTAGAGAAAAAGGTTATCAATTTATCAAGCAAACCATTAAATAAGATAACTTATTTCAAAAATGAAAAGGATGGGAATAACAACTTTACCTATCGTTCTAGTATAATTAAATTAAATGGTAAAGTTATTACTATTAAACAGATATGGGTTCCAAAAGGAACCATATGTCCTAACTCTCAAGGACTCAAGCAAGCTTGGGTACCCAAAATGAGAAAATGAGGATGGACACATAGGTGTACCAAGGTACCCATGGAACATAAAGAAACTTAAAAAGTTATTAACAAAAAAATAATAATGAAATCAGTAATTCTCGCATCCTCTCATACTGAAATTGTTTTATTAGTTGATTAAAACACATCTTGCAAGTATTAATCATTCTTTTCTTGTGATATAAGTGATATTTCTGATATGAAAAGAAAATATATCCAAATCACTCCATCTTTCTAGATTATGCTTTACTTATAGATGGATAATTTGGTAAATCAATTCTCCTAAGAATAACTCAATGAATTCTCTATATGCTTGACTGAGAGTTTTTATCCATGGCATTATTGTTCATTGATCATAGATATGAAAATGTGTACTTGGTATATCTTTGAATATATGTATTATAAATACTATGATCAAAGAATTCTTTTTGGCATATAAAATTAACTTATGCTAGTATGGACCTAATCTCAAAAGATCTTGTCATTGGTTTACTTAGAATATCTTCTGCAAGGTCAAAGTTTACTATGCATGTTAACTAAGGAAACAAACAAGAATCAATTTCTAAATCTAAAGATGTTGTTTCCATCACTAAGTTTTCACAAGCTTACATTGGATTTGTTTTTGGCAAGTAAAATTAAAGTATTTTCTGCATTTGCTAAATCTTGTGAAAGGGATCAAATGAAAAAGGTTTGCAAACTATGAAAGTAAAAGAAGTATCATGGCATAGTGTTGAAAACCAATTTTGTATTAAGTTGTGCACAGAAATAATATTGAATACAATTATTTCTGCACCAAAGAACACCATAAGTAAAATAGGGTTAATAGAATCCTTGAAGAAATGAAAAAGGCAATGTTGTACGATAGTCATTTAAAAGCTATCATCATTGCTTGTCATATATATGGTTTCTATTAGGTCTATATTTGATGAAAACTCCATTTGATCTTCTGAAAAATAGAAAATGAACTACTGCATATCTTTCATATTTTTCAGTCGTACACGTTATACCTGATATATTCTTATGAAAATAATGCCAAATCTGATAAAGATATTTCTATCCTTGGATATCATTCATCAAGCAATGCATATAGAATATTCAATGAAAAGATTCTAGTTAAAGAAATATCAATTCAGTTTATTCTTTATGAGACTAATGATTCATTATCAAGATACTAAAATCAAATTATATATGGATATGTTTAATCTTTTACATATGACAATCTGAAAACTTGTTAATAATTAGAACCAAATTGAGTTTTCAGAAATGCACTTAATGAAGAAAAATTGGTGACTACTAAAAGATTCAATCAAGAAAAGATGAATTAGATCTTGATGAAATTCTTGCATGATTAGAAGTAAAGATCACCATTATCATTTGCTTGCTTTATGAGCTTTATATTCTGTCAAATGAATGTGTAGAATATACGTCTATGTGGTTATTTCATTTAAAAAAAAATCTATGTAAAATAACCACCTTATTTGAAAACACTCATTACCAATATGATAAAGCAATATGTGATTTGGAACAAGCATCAAAAGCATGATAGAATAATTATTTCATCAAACACCTAATAGACCAGATTGTGTGATCATTATGTGCCCTTATGCAAGACTTCAATCTAACTCTAATGAATCATAATTTATTGATAACAAATGAATCATAATCTGAATTTTGATAGAAACAAATGTTTAAGATAAATTGATTAAAACATAGTTAACATATCTTATTGATAATTATCTTAAGCAAATAGAATCTAAACTAAATTGACTTAAACTATCTTGGTTAATGAATCTATCTCTTTAGTTCAAATGATATGTGCTTGCTTATATTTAGGCAATCTCTTGAGTAAAGTGACTCAACATGCAACTATTGTCATATCTTATATTGAGTCATCTAGTTAAAAAATATATATGTTGGATGAATGCTTTGTATCTTAAAGAAACTAATGACCTTCCTTCAAGAAAGAAAAATGAGAGATTTCAACTTGAAGGATATCTTCATGAAAGATACACTAAACATTTACATGCAAACAAGAGAGAGGATCTTCTTCAGCCAAAAGTTCACACATAAGAAATCTAGTTTGGCTTGAAGAACATATAATGAATAGGTAATTTAGATACCTTTCTCACAAATTAGTTGAGCAAAGTCAGTAACTTAAATCTTATTATGGCATGATTAAATTCTTTAATTATTAATTTTTGATATCATGTCTATATGTGTATTGACTGACTTATACTTTTAGAAATTATTTCATGGTTTGCCCAAACTAAAATATATCTTTGCCTATGTCATAACCATGAAATACACAAGTATATGCTTAAAATGTTGATGTAAAATAACTTGTGAGAAGTTATGAAACCTTGAGCATAATGAAAATATTGTTTGCATGATATACATATATATGATACGTAAGATTAATTCTCTATTCTGCTCTCTCATGAAAATTACTTGAGAATAACAAAAAGAGAGAGAGATAAAGAAAAGAAAATGGATATTATTCAAGAGAAGTAAAATCCAAGTAGAGGCAAACACTTCAACCTTAAGGAAAAGCAAAACAAACTTAATATATTCGACACATTTGTGAGACTTGTGTGAGCATTCTTTTGGAAGGGATAAAATCCATAATTAATTACACTCAAACAGGGAGAGTTTGGAGTGAACATTTTAACCTTTCTATATTGCTCATCATAGGGATGGTGCCAATGGGGAGGCTAGTGGTAGTACCCGGCACTATTTGACCCAACTATTCGGTGTAGGGCATATTAGGGACGGCACAAGAGGGAGGCTAGTGGTAGTACCTCGTGCCCCTTCCCAACTCCACCGGATAGGGAGCAAATAGAGTATAGAGCATAAGAAAGTTATAAATGAAAAACAAAGTAAATGAAAGTAGAATTAAGTCAAATTTTTAATCACTTGAAAACACACTTTAAGGATGAAATTATTGCAAGATTATATTTAAATAGGGGGAGTTTATTTGAAAAGAATTGATTTTGATCCTTGACATTCTTGTACTTAGTATTTTAATGCATGACTTAACACATGGTATATTTTGCATATGGTATGATGTCTTGATTTATGGATTCTCAATATTTTGTAATGTTTCATACTTGGACAATTTGATTGAATGTTTGAATTGCTACATAACATCTTTTGTCTAGTTTTATTGAAAAGAAATTTCAGATTTGTCATTCACAATCATTGTTAAAATCTGAAAGCTAAATAAAATTGTAGAAAGGAGAAGAGAAGAACATCTCTATTTAGGGAAAATAAATTGATTTTGTTTTATCCTTCAACTTGCCTAAATTTGGTATATAATGTTCAAATTCGTACCAAAACTCAACATTTAATACAAAGATTCTGAATATGCTCTTATATGTTTGAAATATGTATTTTCAATCGTAATCATTTAAGATGAGCTATAATGTGGAAGATACATATCTCAAAGTATGATTGAAAATCCTATGTAATTCCGAATCTGATTTTGTATAAAAGCTTAAACTAAATGTGATTTTTAAAATAAAGTCTTACTTTAAGAAAAACAGAATTAATTTTGATGCCTTGATTGTTTGACCCGATACGCATCTGAAACATATCATTTCTTATCCTTACAGTGTACCAATATTGGTCCAAATGATGTGTCTTTCGATGATCTTGATTGCAAACAAAAATTTCTAAATATATAATTTTATTTTGATATTAAAAAGGGATTTATTGTGTTTCATGTATACATTGCTGAAAAACTGTGATTAAGTAATTGAGTTCTATAAATCTATATACCTCAATGATCATCTATATGTTTTTCTCTCCTACATTCTTCAAGACTTCCATCAGAATATATATATAGTGAATGATCTTAAAGCTAGAAATATTTCAGCTCACTCAAATGATTCTAAGAGAAAGAAAATGTAAATGCTTTTGAAAGAAACTGAGCTTAAAATGAATCATTTTCTGTTTAATATTTCTATACATTTTCTCTAAGATTAAGAGAAAGCATAACTTGTTCTTGAAGGATTAGAAAGAGTAATTGCCACAAATTTTGAATAATACTAGATTACTCTACATTCTCGATATCATAGAATTTCAGTCTTATTCACGTTTATCATTAAAATCTGAAATTCAACAATAGAAAAGAATGATTAAAGAAGAATGCATCTTTTGAGGGGGAGCTTCAGATATTCAGTATCTTTTTTATGGATTGTTTTTAATGAACCTCCTTATATTGCACGACTTGCTTTAATTATATAATGAGTTTATACCTTGAGATGAGTTCTATAAAGGCTGTCTTATCTCAAACCTTGAATGAGCTGAAACTTATAGAAAATATATTTTTGAGATTGACAATTTTATTGAACATTATCTTCAAATTCTAAACTCTTAAATGGAATGATCAATAGAGGGGGAGAAAGAAAATTTCAGAAGGAGAGGTCTCACGGAACTTAATCGCGTATATCTATAACTAAAGGAGAGAGGAAGAATACAAAATGAAAAATGATCCTAATACTCTCCAATATGTATCATCTGAAATTTAAATCTGAAAATCTTTATGATACACCTTGAGGCGTGTTATTTGGTTAGTATATCTTATGCATCACTCATGAACCAAATTACAAATCTTAAGAGCCTCTAATTTAATAAAACAGGGGGAGAACAATGTATTAAATTTTCTTGAGTATCTCTTAGAAAATCTATTTTGAACCTCACTAATGAGTTTTAATTTTATGTATCAAATTGTGCTTATTTTCTAAAGGAATAAAAGAAAGTCTTTAAAAGAGCTCAAAGATGTATCAAAAATTGCATAAACTCATATTTTGGTATTTGTGCCCCAATGCTCTTATTATCATAAAAGAACTTTGAAGTCATTAAGAATTAATGATCCAACATGATGATATGTTTTTCCAAATATATAAGTTTTGATCTTTTACTCTGAAAATTAATTAAATTGCTCTCATGTTGATAAAATACTTAATAGATTGGGCACAAGATCTTAAATGAACAAGCTTTCACACTTATTATTAAAGAGAGGTTAGATTTCCACTCATAACCTAAGGAAGATTCCACCTACACTTGATTAGAAAACTATCTGTGGTATCAAATTAGAAAATCTCTTGAATTCACACTCGATGTGTTCTGCTCTGATCTTTGTACTTAATGTTTCACTATCTTTTTGATGTTGTCAAAAAGGGGGAGAAATATCTAAGTATATGCTTATAATGCTTTGTGATAATCAGCTTGAACTGAAATATATTGATTGTGTTAAGCTGATTAAATCTAAAGCATTATCATGAAGTATGTTTTGTTTTAAATATACATGTTGTCTACTTCATGCAACTTTGCTATGTATTACTTCTAGAAAACAATATCTTTTATATTGCATATACTCCAAGTTTTGTCATCATCAAAAAGGGGGAGATTGATGACCCAAAGATTGATTCATAGATTGATTTTGATGATCACAACACCTTGAAGTATAGATACTAATGTTTATGTTGCAAGGAGAAAGATATTTATTTTGCAAGGAACATAGCAAGTTGGAAGAACACAAGAAGGCCTCCAAAAGCACTCAAGAAAAGTTAGAAGAAAGCTACAATTCATTGGCCCAACTTTAAAGTTCAAAAGATTCAAATTGGAGGAGCAAATTCAAAGGAAAATTCAAAAGAATAGTCTTCGAGTCGACTCCTGAGGAATTCGAGTCGACTCCAATGGTTGCTGGGTCGACTCCAAAGAAAGCGAGAGTCGACTCTCAGTGGTACACAAGGAAAAACTCAGAGAAGCAGTTTTTGGACACTGAGATTCGAGTCGACTCTCACAAAGTCCGAGTCGACTCCAAAGACAGCGCAACCCCAAGACAGAAGACGGTATTTTCGTCTCTGAGAGGCGAGTCGACTCCAAGACAAGTCGAGTCGACTCCAAGGCAGCGCGGCTCCAAAATACAGAGGATCAGTTTTCCGACTCTGAGATTCGAGTCGACTCCCAGACAGCTCGAGTCGACTCCAAGGCAGCGCTACACTAAGATGGCAGAAGACCAACTTTCGGAAACTGAGAGCCGAGTCGACTCCAAGGAAGTTCGAGTCGACTCCAAGACTGGATGAGCCAAAAGACAGAGAATCGGGAGTTCGGGGTCTGAGATTCGAGTCGACTCCCAGGACAGTCGAGTCGACTCGAGAGGACAAAATTCAAAATTGGATCCACGGACTTCAGTGGATGAGCCGACTCCGAAATTGCCAAGTCAGCTCCAGAAGTTGGCGAGTCGACTCCGGGTTAAGACGAGTCGACTCCCAGTCGAGGATGCACCATAATTCAAATTTGGAACAGTGGCCGAGTCGTCTCCAGTAAAGCACGAGTCGACTCCTGCAACAGGCGAGTCGACTCCTGATCGCGCGAGTCGACTCCGATCCCAACGGTAATATTGTCAGGAAGTGCAGACTGTGTCCAACGGCTCTATTTTTGTCTCTAACGGCTAGATTCTTGTTTCCACGCCATCTAAAGCTATAAAAACAAAAAGAGAGCTAGGGGAGAACTCATGGAAGTGGGAGAGATCATCTAGGAAAGAGATCTCAAAGAGATTACAAAGGAAATCTCCCACAAGCACAAAAGGGCCATCCAAAACGAAATAGAGAGAAGAAGAGCATCCAAGTGAATCCGAAAGCTTCCTCTCCATCCGTGTGCTGCCTCGGGGATCCTCTACTTCATGCCAAATCAGAGGAGGATCAAGTAAAGAAGAAGCCGAGCTCCTCCATCTTCAAAACTCGTTTGAGGGCTTCTCTTTACTCTATTTGTTTATATTGTCATATCTGCTTGTTTAAGAAGCTTTGATTTGTTTTTATTCTTTGTTTTAATATCTTGTAACTTGATTCAATCAAGGGATTGAATCAAGGGGTTAAAGGTTTGTTGGTGAGCCAAAGGGAAAACCAACGGTGTAAGGTTTGTTGGTGAGCCAAAGGGAAAACCAACGGAGATAGGTTTGTTGGTGAGCCAAAGGGGAAAACCAACGGAGATAGGTTTGTTGGTGAGCCGAGGGTAAAACCAACGTGTAAGGGTTTGATTGTGAGCCCGGGAAAACAATCGGGGTTGGTTCTAGTCGGTGAGCCTGGGAAAACCGACCGAGTTCGTTGTGCGCTCGTAAAAACAACAAGTTGGGTTGTGAGCTTGTAAAACAACCGGCTGTAATCTGTAGGATTATAGTGAAATTCCCAAGAGGTCTTGGGGAGTGGATGTAGGTGCTGGGGTGCACCGAACCACTATATGTTTGTTGTGTTTGTGATGCTTTTTGTCATTGTCTATCTTGCTCACTTACTTACCTAGATAAATTGCATGCTTAACTCTTATCCGCGCATCCTTTAGTTGCAAGCATATTAAATTTACTTAATCAAGTCTCATTCGATAAATCAACCTATTGCTAAGTTTAAATTCCACTGTGCAACTATACAACTTAGCATAATTAATCGAAAAGTGTTAGAAGTGGCTTAAAAGTTTTATAAAACCCAATTCACCCCCCTCTTGGGTTGTATCTACTGGGCAACACCTGGGAATCGAACCTGTGCCGCTCGCTCTGATACCACTGTTAGGACCGTAGGTGCTGCTATCTCACAAAAACTTACAAGTGATAGTGAAGGCTTAACCATGGTCTTTAAACCGACCATTCCAAGCGCCCTCCGGCGTTCGATTGTGACTTGGCCCACACCAGCCTCTGCCGCGGGCGAGCCTTGCTGACTTGGCCCATACCGGCCTACACCGACAATTCCCCTAGCAAGCAAGCCCTGCTGACTTGGCCCACACCGACCTCCGCCAACAATCCCCTCCCCCAGCGAAGGAGTTTTTTTTTTAATCGCTTATCCTGAGAATCGAATCCGTGACGCTGGCTTTGATACCACTGCTAGGACCGTAAGTGCTGCCATCTCACTAAAATCTGCAGGTGATAGTGAAGGCTTAACCATGATCTTTAAATCGACCATCCCAAGCACCCCCCGGCGTTCGATTGCGACTTGGCCCACACTGGCCTCCGCCAACAATCGCCCCCTAGCAAGTGAGCCCTGCTGACTTGGCCCACACCGGCCTCCGCCGTGAGCAAGCCTTGCTGACTTGGCCCACACTGGCCTCCGCCAACAATTGCCCCCCAGCAAGTGAGCCCTGCTGACTTGGCCCACACCGGCCTCCGCCAATAATTCCCCCCCCCCCCAGCAAAGGAGTTTTTTTTTTTTAATCGCTTGAGACGCTGAAATCAGAAAGAGGTGGGAAACATATTCAGGAAGCTAGAGGAGGCCGAAGCAGCTATTGTGGATCTATAAGCCAGGAGAAATAGATTGGACCATAGTTCAGGTAACACAATAGGGATTCATGATGATAGAGTCCAACGGCACTCAATGATGGTCGGGGTAAAGCTACCGCGACGGGTGGCTGCAGCAACACTAGTCCAAAATTCTCTATTGGGGTTCAACCTGGGTCTACAATGAGAACACTAGGACCCTCTAGCTGGGTCCATTGAATCATGCAAAGAGAGAAACAAAAAAAAGAGAAACCAAGAGAGAGAGAAGAGAGAAGGAGATAGGAGAGAGAAAGAAGAAAGGGAAGACTCTCTTATTCTTCCCCCAAATAGGGGAGAGCTCGATCTCAAGTCTTCCCTTTCTTCTTTCTCTCTCCTATCTCTTTCTCTTCTTTCTCTCTCCCTTCGGGGGTGGGTATGGCTGCCAAAGGTGTTTGGGCTCCGGCAATGGCGGCCTTTAGCCACGGAACCACCGGCGACGGTGGTCGGCCGGCACAAAAAGGGGAAGAAGCGGAAGAAGATCATCAAAAGCTACTTATGGCAAGAAGATCTTTGTCGGTGCCGGTGGCTCCGGCGATGGCAGAAAGGTTGTATCTGAATAATAACTAGTTTTTCAGCGATGTCTCGGCGACGTTCATGGACATGGTGCTGGTGGGGGCGATCAGGGTGTTCCATCTACAGCACAATTACTTGATGGAGTTTAGGATTAGCCCGACGGCGACCATTCCATTGAGCATGTCACTGTGTTTGTAGTATAATTGCATGGTGACGCTGGTGGACACGCCGTGCCTGGTGAAGGCCGGCCGGCGGAAGACGAGGTCGGCGACGCAGTGTGGATGGAGGAAAGTGTGAGGAGGAATCCTAAGAAAATTGTATTATTTATTTTATTTTGGAAAATACAATAGAGAAAAAAAAATTTCTATTAAAAAAAATAGGGCAAGAGGCTGGGGAAAGGAAGATAAAATTTTGGAGACGGAGATTTAGTTGGTTTGGATTGTTCAGGGATTGTTGCTATTTAAAATTAGTGAATTTTATCCATAAAAGTGAACTGAAAATAAAGGGCATGGTACTTTCTCTTTTTTTTTAAAAAAAAAACTGCTCTTGAATCATTAAATTAGTTACTGCCCATATAATAGATTATAAGTTTTAAATTGTGTTATCAATTATTTCCTCTTGGATTATAAGTTTAAAATTGTTTTCATCTTTCTTTATTTGAAAGTATAAGGATATGTTGCATATTCAGAAAATACAAATGCTTGGCATTTTTTTTTTTCAAATTATTGGATGCTTTCAAGGACAAATTAGAAAAAAGGGAGCCTAAGCTCTACTTGACATTCACAAGGGCAGTCATGCAATGTTGCAATTTGTGATATTTAGATAAAGTAGGGACTTGAGACGAGCGAGCACGTGGCCTTTGAGAATTTAGCTTTTGTTCCCATGTGCTTTCTTCGTTGATAGATTCTATATTAATATATGCTGATATACGCCCGTTCCAGTGGTCCTCACCCAAGCATTCCCTGAATTGTCTGTTGCCTAACTTGAAAGCATGGCAGTTATTTCAACGCATTGACTATCTCATCATTACGGGCGATTTCAGACGGTACAGATTCAAACACTGGACCCTCTTGGCCTCGATAGGAGAAATTCATAGTTGGATGGTTCGATTTTAGAGACGAGACATAACATGTTTTCATTCGGAGATTTAAATCCAGACCGTAGCAGTGAATGGATTTCTTTTTTCTTTTCATGTTTGTTTCATATTTTTGCTAACGTTAATCAATGGATGGAACTTGGCGAAGGTTAACCCAATCAATGAAAAAATCCACACCCAACTCGCCAACGAAGCGAATATGTATATGGATACATGCCTAATTAGTAAGTCAAAAGTCTTTGTTCTGGAAAGAAAAAAAGATATGGAATACTCCCCTCGAACAATTGAGCAAACGTTCTTTTATTCTCTTCGTTTTATCGTCAACTTAATTCCTTAAGACTTCCGCACTTGCTAATGCATGGCACAGCCGCCATGATGCCGTCCCAAGTATTTCAGATCTCAAAGACAGCTGATTTATTTAGTGCTACTGCCAAGTCTTTATTATTACACGCTTTTGTTATGCAACTTATTGATTAAAAGGCCTCTGGTTGTAGCAGTCCCAAGTTGTCTCCATAGCTCACTCCCAGTATGTCGCAGTATCTCTTGTAGAACCCAATCCGGTCTGCTACGCTGCTGTCCTGCCCTTTGCCGCACTCAATCCCACCGTTGATGATGTTGGTGATGACCCCATATCCCGGAACACGTCCCGCCGCTCGGTCGGCTGCCGACGGCGTCCATTGCCCGGTGATGACATTATGCGACGAAGGTTTTGGGGATTGTGGGGTCATCCAGAACCATAACGCCGTTTTGAAGGAGACGACCGGGTCGGTGGCGACCAAGTCCGGGTTGTTGAGCAGGTCTTGGCCAATGGCTTTACCAGCCGGTCCATAGTTGTAGTTGCTGGAAGGATTCACATTTATAATTCTTCGTCTCTCAAAGAATAAAAAATATCTAACATGTCGCAATTGCTGATCCATGGCAAGATATATATCTTGATCCAGCCTAATTTCTTTCAGGGTAATTAATGAGCTTGTCATATTTAAACTTCAGATAATGCATGTTAAGCAAGCTAGTTCCTTATATTAATCAGGCTAAGTTCTTTCTTGTTTAGCGAAAGAAATGGACCAAGGAGTCGTAAACTACTTACTAAGAGATTTGTATTGGTCCTCGGCCGTAGTACTTCTTTCCTGCAGCACAGGGCCACTGTGCGCTTTGGACACAGTAAGCCGGGGGGTTGCCTTGCTCTTGTTTAAACAGTAGCCCCAGGCATACGGGCCATCTGGTGCAGTTGCCCACCCACCTAACCAAATAAAACAGCACCGCGCACCATCACCTGACGAGATACGAGAAGGAACACGAATGAAGTCCGGAATTTTACGAGAAAGTAGAACTAACCAGTTGTTTCATGGGAGGTCTGTGCCAAGAAAGCGGCGATCTCCCTCTTGCGAATAGTGTCGTCCCCGGTTGTGCCGAAGCCAGCGAAGGAATTCGCCGCGGTAATGAAGGCGTTGTAAGTGTAGAATCCCTTGGCTTGGCAGGCGGCATCGTTGCGGTGCTTGAGCATTTGGTCGAACAGTGACGAGCTGATGAGAGAGGCGACACCCGAGGCACCACCACTAGGGGTTGAGCTGGAAGTTGAGCCGCCGCCGCCGCTGCACTGGCTCTGGCAGCCAGCGCCGCAGTACGCCGAGGTGGAACCACAGTAGCCATATTGGCTGCAGCATAGGTCATCAGGGCATGTCGTCCCCCCGGCTTGGCTGCCGCACTGCTGTGCGAGGCTCCCAAGTATGGAGGCCGAGCAAAGTACTGCCAACAACCAGACCTTCATTTCTTTGATCTTCTTTCCACTCTCTTATTTTTGTTGTAGGAGTTTGGGTAGCTTATATAGAGAATGGAGCAGGAACTAATTAAACCTCTCGTCTTGGTTCCGTCGGCAAATGACCAGAGGCGGCCGATCGCTTTGAAGCTTCTGCTGAAATTCCTGTGATTTTGACTTGGTCAATGGACGCAACGTCGCCAGGTCTTGATGTTGATATCTTGCTCACAACGGCAAGGTGGCTGGGGTGATACATGTAGTGCTTATCTTGTTGTAATCTCATTAATTGTTTCGCACCGAGAAGGCCACGTGCAACATGGGTAACGTACGCGCTTCTGCCACTCTAGTAACTCTGGATTAGGCTCATGCGCATTGAATGCCATCCATTGGTTCTTGTCTTCATGCCTGTTTGGTCGACCACCAAGCATTCGAAATCACAACCTTAACTTAGAAGCATTAGGTGGCGCTCTAAGATATCAACCTACAACTTAATGTGCCACCGACCATATGTTCCGTACGATCATCAACCTTTCTAATGTGGCTCCAATTCGTCATTTCTAAAATCTCGCTTGATAACTTAGCTTAGTAAAACTAACGGCCAATCAAGTATTTGAATAACATCTATGATCAATTACAACTCGATTTTAATGTACCCAAAAAGAAATATCGTACCTTACCAAATCGGCAGATAAGAAACACGTCCGGCACGGTGCACCTGAAAAGAAATATCCTAACTGCCCCGATCAGCGATTATGACAAGTGCTCAACTACTTGTCTGTGAATCGCATGTTTCTAATCACAGAGATTTGCAACCTGTTCTCTATAAATATTAAGCATGGAATCCCCTAGGTATGACGAGATATCCGAATACGATAATCTTGTTCTTCTATCTCTCTTTTATCTTACATTTTGGTAGGACCGTAGGCGCTGTCATCTCACTAAAACCCGCAAGTGATAGTAAAGCTTTAACCATGGTCTTTAAACCGACCATCCCAAATGCCCTCTAGCGTTCGATTGCGACTTGGCCCACACCGGCCTCCGCCACGGGCGAGCCTTGCTAACTTGGCCCACACCGGCCTCCGCCACCAATCACCCCAGCAAGCGAGCCCTGCTGACTTGGCCCACACCGGCTTTCGCCAACAATCCCCTCCCCTCAACAAAATAGTTTTTTTTTTTTAATCGCTTATCCTGGGAATCGAACCCGTGCCGCTGGCTCTGATGCCACTATTAGGATCGTAGGCGCTGTCATCTCACTAAAACCAGGTGATAGTGAAGGCTTAACCATGGTCTTTAAACCGACTATCCAAGCGCTCCCCGGCGTTCGATTGCAACTTGGCCCACATCGGCCTCCGCCATAGGCGAGCCTTGCTAACTTGGCCCACACCGGCCTCCGCCAACAATCCCCCTAGCAAGCGAGCCCTGCTGACTTGGCCCACACCGGCCTCCGCCAATAATCCCCTCCCCCCAGCAAAGGAGTTTTTTCTTTTTTAATCGCTTATCCTAGGAATCGAAACCATGCCGCTTGCTCTGATACCACTGTTAGGACCACTGCCATCTCACTAAAACCCGCAGGTGATAGTGAAGGCTTAACCATGGTCTTTAAACCGACCATCCCAAAAGCCCCCCGGCATTCGATTGCGACTTGGCCCACACCGGCCTCCGCCATCAATCCCCCCAGCAAGCGAGCCCTGCTAACTTGGCCCACACCGGCCTCCGCCAACAATCCCCTCCCCTCAGCAAAAGAGTTTTTTTTTTTAATCGCTTATCCTGGGAATTGAACCTGTGCCGCTGGCTCTGATACCACTATTAGGACCGTAGGTGCTACCATCTCACTAAAATCAGTAGGTGATAGTGAAGGCTTAACCATGGTCTTTAAACCGACTATCCCAAGCACTCCCCGACGTTCGATTGCAACTTGGCCCACATCGGCCTCCGTCATGGGCGAGCCTTACTGACTTGGCCTACACCGGCCTCCGCCAATAATCCCCCCAACAAGCGAGCCCTGCTGATTTGGCCCACACCGACCTCCGCCAACAATCCCCCCTGCGCAGCAAAGGAGTTTTTTTTTAATCGCTTATCCTAGGAATCGAACCTGTGCCGCTGGCTCTGATACCACTGTTAGGACCGTAGGCGCTGCCATCTCACTAAAATCTACAAGTGATAGTGAAGGCTTAACCATGGTCTTTAAACCGACCATTCCAAGCGCCCTCCGGCGTTCGATTGTGACTTGCCCACACCGGCCTCCGCCGCAGGTGAGCCTTGCTGACTTGGCCCACACCAGCCTCCGCCGCAGGTGAGCCTTGCTGACTTGGCCCACACCAGCCTCCACCAACAATCCTCTCCCCCCAGCAAAGGAGTTTTTTTTCATCGCTTATCCTGAAAATCGAACCCGTGCCGCTGGCTCTAATACTACTGCTAGGACCGTAGGTGCTGCCATCTCACTAAAATCCGTAGGTGATAGTGAAGGCTTAACCATGGTCTTTAAACCGACCATTCCAAACGCCGCGTTCGATTACGACTTGGCTCACACCGGCCTCCGCCGCGAGCGAGCCCCCAGCAAGCCTCCGCCAATAATCGCCCCCAGCAAGCGAGCCCTGCTGACTTGGCCCACACCGGCCTTCGCCAACAATTCCCCCCTAAGCAAAAAAGTTTTTTTTTTATCGTTTATCCAGGGAATCGAACCTGTGCCGCTGGCTCTGATACCATTGTTAGGACCGTAGGCGCTGCCATCTCACTAAAACTTACAAGTGATAGTGAAGGCTTAACCATGGTCTTTAAACCGACCATCCCAAGCGCCCTCCGGCGTTCAATTGTGACTTGGCCAATATCAGCCTCCGCCGCTGGCGAGCCTTGCTGACTTGGCCCACACTGGCCTCCACCAACAATCCTCCACAGCAAGCGAGCCCTGCTGAATTGGCCCACACCGACCTCCGCCAACAATCCCCTCCCCCAGCAAAGGAGTTTTTTTTTTTAATCGCTTATCCTGGGAATCAAACCCGTGCCGCTTGCTCTGATATCACTGTTAGGACCGTAGGCACTACCATCTCACTAAAACCCGCAGGTGATAGTGAAGGCTTAACCATGGTCTGTAAACCGACCATCCCAAGCGCCCCCCGGTGTTCGATTGCGACTTGGCCCACACCAGCCTCCGCCGCAGGCGAGCCTTGCTGACTTGGCCCACACTGGCCTCCGCCAACAATCGCCACCCAGCAAGCGAGCCCTGCTGATTTTGCCCACACCGGCCTCCGCCAACAATCCCCCCCCCCCCCCCCGCAACAAAGGAGTTTTTTTTTTAATCGCTTATCCTGAGAATCGAACATGTGCCGCTGGCTCTGATACCACTGTTAGGACCGTAGGCGCTGCCATCTCACTAAAACCCACAAGTGATAGTGAAGGCTTAACCATGGTCTTTAAACCGACCATTTCAAACACTTTCCGGCATTCGATTACGACTTGGCCCACACCAGCCTCCACCAACAATCCCCCCCCAGCAAAGGAGTTTTTTTTTTTAACCGCTTATCCTGGGATCGAACCCGTGCCGCTGGCTCTAATACCACTGCTAGGACCGTAAGTGCTGCCATCTCACTAAAATCCGCAGGTGATAGTGAAGGCTTAACCATGGTCTTTAAACCGACCATCCCAAGCGCCCCCCAGTGTTCGATTGCGACTTGGCTCACACCGGCCTCCGCCACAGGCGAGCCTTGCTGACTTGGCCCACACTGGCCTCCGCCAACAATCGCCCCCCAGCAAGCAAGCCCTGCTGACTTGGCCCGCACCGGCCTTCGCCAACAATTCCCCCCCAGCAAAAGAGATTTTTTTTTTATCGCTTATCCTGGGAATCGAACCTGTGCCGCTCGCTCTGATACCACTGTTAGGACCGTAGGCGCTGCTATCTCACAAAAACTTACAAGTGATAGTGAAGGCTTAACCATGGTCTTTAAACCGACCATTCCAAGCGCCCTCCGGCGTTCGATTGTGACTTGGCCCACACCAGCCTCTGCCGCGGGCGAGCCTTGCTGACTTGGCCCATACCGGCCTACACCGACAATTCCCCTAGCAAGCAAGCCCTGCTGACTTGGCCCACACCGACCTCCGCCAACAATCCCCTCCCCCAGCGAAGGAGTTTTTTTTTTAATCGCTTATCCTGAGAATCGAATCCGTGACGCTGGCTTTGATACCACTGCTAGGACCGTAAGTGCTGCCATCTCACTAAAATCTGCAGGTGATAGTGAAGGCTTAACCATGATCTTTAAATCGACCATCCCAAGCGCCCCCCGGCGTTCGATTGCGACTTGGCCCACACTGGCCTCCGCCAACAATCGCCCCCTAGCAAGTGAGCCCTGCTGACTTGGCCCACACCGGCTTCCGCCATGAGCAAGCCTTGCTGACTTGGCCCACACTGGCCTCCGCCAACAATTGCCCCCCAGCAAGTGAGCCCTGCTGACTTGGCCCACACCGGCCTCCGCCAATAATTCCCCCCCCCCCAGCAAAGGAGTTTTTTTTTTTTTAATCGCTTGAGACGCTGAAATCAGAAAGAGGTGGGAAACATATTCAGGAAGCTAGAGGAGGCCGAAGCAGCTATTGTGGATCTATAAGCCAGGAGAAACAGATTGGACCATAGTTCAGGTAACACAATAGGGATTCATGATGATAGAGTCCAACGGCACTCAATGATGGTCGGGGTAAAGCTACCGCGACGGGTGGCTGCAGCAACACTAGTCCAAAATTCTCTATTGGGGTTCAACCTGGGTCTACAATGAGAACACTAGGACCCTCTAGCTGGGTCCATTGAATCATGCAAAGAGAGAAACAAAAAAAAGAGAAACCAAGAGAGAGAGAAGAGAGAAGGAGATAGGAGAGAGAAAGAAGAAAGGGAAGACTCTCTTATTCTTCCCCCAAATAGGGGAGAGCTCGATCTCAAGTCTTCCCTTTCTTCTTTCTCTCTCCTATCTCTTTCTCTTCTTTCTCTCTCCCTTCGGGGGTGGGTATGGCTGCCAAAGGTGTTTGAGCTCCGGCAATGGCGGCCTTTAGCCACGGAACCACCGGCGACGGTGGTCGGCCGGCACAAAAAGGGGAAGAAGCGGAAGAAGATCATCAAAAGCTACTTATGGCAAGAAGATCTTTGTCGGTGCCGGTGGCTCCGGCGATGGCAGAAAGGTTGTATCTGAATAATAACTAGTTTTTCAGCGATGTCTCGGCGACATTCATGGACATGGTGCTGGTGGGGGCGATCAGGGTGTTCCATCTACAGCACAATTACTTGATGGAGTTTAGGATTAGCCCGACGGCGACCATTCCATTGAGCATGTCACTGTGTTTGTAGTATAATTGCATGGTGACGCTGGTGGACACGCCGTGCCTGGTGAAGGCCGGCCGGCGGAAGACGAGGTCGGCGACACAGTGTGGATGGAGGAAAGTGTGAGGAGGAATCCTAAGAAAATTGTATTATTTATTTTATTTTGGAAAATACAATAGAGAAAAAAAATTTTCTATTAAAAAAAATAGGGCAAGAGGCTGGGGAAAGGAAGATAAAATTTTGGAGACGGAGATTTAGTTGGTTTGGATTGTTCAGGGATTGTTGCTATTTAAAATTAGTGAATTTTATCCATAAAAGTGAACTGAAAATAAAGGGCATGGTACTTTCTCTTTTTTTTAAAAAAAAAAACTGCTCTTGAATCATTAAATTAGTTACTGCCCATATAATAGATTATAAGTTTTAAATTGTGTTATCAATTATTTCCTCTTGGATTATAAGTTTAAAATTGTTTTCATCTTTCTTTATTTGAAAGTATAAGGATATGTTGCATATTCAGAAAATACAAATGCTTGGCATTTTTTTTTTTCAAATTATTGGATGCTTTCAAGGACAAATTAGAAAAAAGGGAGCCTAAGCTCTACTTGACATTCACAAGGGCACTCATGCAATGTTGCAATTTGTGATATTTAGATAAAGTAGGGACTTGAGACGAGCGAGCACGTGGCCTTTGAGAATTTAGCTTTTGTTCCCATGTGCTTTCTTCGTTGATAGATTCTATATTAATATATGCTGATATACGCCCGTTCCAGTGGTCCTCACCCAAGCATTCCCTGAATTGTCTGTTGCCTAACTTGAAAGCATGGCAGTTATTTCAACGCATTGACTATCTCATCATTACGGGCGATTTCAGACGGTACAGATTCAAACACTGGACCCTCTTGGCCTCGATAGGAGAAATTCATAGTTGGATGGTTCGATTTTAGAGACGAGACATAACATGTTTTCATTCGGAGATTTAAATCCAGACCGTAGCAGTGAATGGATTTCTTTTTTCTTTTCATTTTTGTTTCATATTTTTGCTAACGTTAATCAATGGATGGAACTTGGCGAAGGTTAACCCGATCAATGAAATAATTCAAGCATCACACTCATTACCACGCCCAACTCGCCAACGAAGCGAAGATGTATATGGATACATGCCTAATATGTAAGTCAAAGTCTTTGTTCTGGAAAGAAAAAAAGATATGGAATACTCCCCTCGAACAATTGAGCAAACTTTCTTTTATTCTTTTCGTTTTATCGTCAACTTAATTCCCTAAGACCTCCGCACTTGCTAATGCATGGCACAGCCGCCATGTTGCTGTCCCAAGTATTTCAGATCTCAAAGACAGTTGATTTATTTAGTGCTACTGCCAAGTCTTTATTATTACACGCTTTTGTTATGCAACTTATTGATTAAAAGGCCTCTGGTTGTAGCAGTCCAAGTTGTCTCCATAGCTCACTCCCAGTATGTCGCAGTATCTCTTGTAGAACCCAATCCGGTCTGCTACGCTGCTGTCCTGCCCCTTGCCGCACTCAATCCCACCGTTGATGATGTTGGTGATGACCCCATATCCCGGAACACGTCCCGCCGCTCGGTCGGCTGCCGACGGCGTCCATTGCCCGGTGATGACATTATGCGACGAAGGTTTTGGGGATTGTGGGGTCATCCAGAACCATAACGCCGTTTTGAAGGAGACGACCGGGTCGGTGGCGACCAAGTCCGGGTTGTTGAGCAGGTCTTGGCCAATGGCTTTACCAGCCGGTCCATAGTTGTAGTTGCTGGAAGGATTCACATTTATAATTCTTCGTCTCTCAAGGAATAAAAAATATCTAACATGTCGCAATTGCTGATTCATGGCAAGATATATATCTTAATCCAGCCTAATTTCTTGCAGGGTAATTAATGAGCTTTTCATATTTAAAGTTCAGATAATGCTTGTTAAGCAAGCTAGTTCCTTATATTAATCGGGCTAAGTTCTTTCTTGTTTAGCGAAAGAAATGGACCAAGGAGTCGTAAACTACTTACTAAGAGATTTGTATTGGTCCTCGGCCGTAGTACTTCTTTCCTGCAGCACAGGGCCACTGTGCGCTTTGGACACAGTAAGCCGGGGGGTTGCCTTGCTCTTGTTTAAAACAGTAGCCCCAGGCATACGGGCCATCTGGTGCAGTTGCCCACCCACCTAACCAAATAAAACAGCACCGCGTACCATCACCCGACGAGATACGAGAAGGAACACAAATGAAGTCCGGAATTTTACGAGAAAGTAGAACTAACCAGTTGTTTCATGGGAGGTCTGTGCCAAGAAAGCGGCGATCTCCCTCTTGCGAATAGTGCCGTCCCCGGTTGTGCCGAAGCCAGCGAAGGAATTCGCCGCGGTAATGAAGGCGTTGTAAGTGTAGAATCCCTTGGCTTGGCAGGCCGCATCGTTGCGGTGCTTGAGCATTTGGTCGAACAGTGACGAGCTGATGAGAGAGGCGACACCCGAGCCACCACCACTAGGGGTTGGGCTGGGAGTTGAGCCACCGCCGCCGCTGCACTGGCTCTGGCAGCCAGTGCTGCAGTACGCCGAGGTGGAACCACAGTAGCCATACTGGCTGCAGCATAGCCCATTGGGGCATGTCGTCCCCCCGGCTTGGCTGCCGCACTGCTGTGCGAGGCTGCCGAGTATGGAGGCCGAGCAAAGTATTGCCAACAACCAGACCTTCATCTCTGTGATCTTCTTTCCACTCTCTTATTTTTGTTGTAGGAGTTTGGGTGTGGAAGGGGGAGAGGTTATATAGAGAACGGAGCAGGAACTAAACCTTATCTTTATCCCTCGTATTGGTTCCGTCAGCAAATGACCAGAGGCGGGCGATCGCTTTGAAGCTTCTGCTGGAATTTCTGTGCTTTTGAGTAGTCAATGGACGCCGCGTCGCCAGGTCTTGATGTTGATTTCGTGTTCACTACGGCAAGGTGGGTGGGGTGATGATACATGTAGTGCTTATCTTGTTGTAATCTTATTATTTGTTTCGCACCGAGAAGGCTACCTGCAACATGGGTAACGTACTCTGGATTAGGCTCATGCGCATTGAATGTAATCCAGTATACGGCATGTGTCCTGAGTCGTCTCTGGTTTTTGTCTTCATCCCTGTTTGGTGGACCACCGGGCATTCGAAATCGTCACCTTAACTTAGAAGCATAAGGTGGCGCTCTAATTTATCAACCTACCGCTTAATGTGCCAAATCGCCATTTCGTTATAAGATCATCGAGTGGATTCAATGCAGAAAAGGAAGCAAAAACTTCTCCTCTTCGGTGTTCGAAGACTGTATCCTCCTCAGTGTTCGAAGAATATCTGTTTCCTAAGATCATCGGCCTTTCTAATGAGGCCCCAATTTGTCATCTTTAAAATCTCGCTTGATAACTTAATTGAAACTAATGGCCAATCAAGTCTCTGAATAATTAGCATGATCGGTTACAATTAGACACAATTTTAATATGCCCAAAAAAGAAATATCGTAACTTACCACATCGGCAGATAAGAAAAGCAAATATCCTAAATACCCCAATTAGCGGTTATGAGAAGAGCTCAACTGCTTGTTTGTGAATCGCACGTTTCTAATTGCGCAGATTTGCATCCTCTCCTCTATAAATATTAGGCACCGAATCCCTAAGATATGATGGGAAATCCGAATACGATACTTTTGTTCTTTTATCTCTCTTTCATCTTACATTTTCCTCTCAAAACTCTTCCTAACTTAAGCATGGGAGAATTCCTAATCAGACACATTTCGGCGACCCCCTGATCATTTTCTATATTTGCAAATTAGCTCCAGTATCATACTACGCTCCATTAGCCTAACCAAGCAGAGCAGTTCGTCCATTAGAACAGGTTTTGAGCGGCAACATATTCCATTAATAACCATTATTTATGGAGAGTATTTTTCTTGCCATGTTCCAATATCCCAAGTTAATTGTCCTTGTTTCACATCATATTTGCTCCTTAAAAATTAATCTATGAGTCACCTTCCATGTGATCTAGATAGCAATGCTAGATGCTGCTATTTTTATTAAACTGCTGTCAATTAGGTGTTATAGTCCCAATTTAAATAAAATTAACAATTTACAAACAAAATTGGGTGCCCTTTCAGGCTCCCCTTTCATCAAATAAGAAAAAAAAAGTTCACAACTTCTAATTTAAGGAACGTGTCAGCATCTATCCTCTTCAAGGGGCGGAGCAACATTGATGTGTATCCTCTGAGTCTTAAGTTGCATGAATTGCGGGATCCCCCAATCCCACTCCGAGAATTTTGGTAAGTCAGTTGCTTCCACTTTCCAATCTTTTTAAATAATCTATGTTTGCATAAACTATGATTAGAGTAATGCCTTCTATAGCGTCTTCTATTAGCTTTTCCATTTCAAAAAGGAAACACAGCAACAACTACAAAAAAAAAAAAAAAAAAAGTTCCCAACCAAACCAATTTTATTCGAGTATGATGCCCAGCTTAGTTTGCCTTCCCTTATCGAACTTTTTATTTCTTAGTTTGCTTTCCCCTGTATAACTCTTAGTTTCTCCATCATCCATTAGTCTTCTCCGCCCTTGGTCCTCTTCTCATGCCGGTTGGATGCCAAATCCCCAAAGACCGAGGCCCAAATCCTGTCACCAAATTTTGCTTAGTGATTGAAATTGGGTAAATCACAATACCTCTTCATCCTATACTATGATCATTTTCTGCTGCTCGTTGCACCACTCTTTTGTAGATTTTTAATTTATTTTTAAAATATTTTATAGGTCCTTGAATTTTTAATTTGTTTTTTTTTTTTAAGTTGTGGACTTGAGGGTATAGGTGTTTGTTAAATTGTCATTCATATATTAGCAAATATGGTTTAATGATTTTACTTTCTATCAGCTAATATATGTATGATGTAACTTATATGTCGTGAATGGTTCGAATTAATGTGAGCGTAGCATTTTTCTAAATTATGTTTGATAAATTTTAATAATTTAAGATGAGATGGATAAAAAAACCGTAGCACTCTACTCTTTTTAATTTAAAATCTTAGCACTTTACGAAAGATGATTTTTTGTAATGATTTTGTGATGACTTCCGTGCCTGCAGTTGTCTTATTATCTCTTTCTCCTTGCGACAAAGTTAAAGGCTTTGAATGCCGACACGAAGACGATTGCAGGCGGCTCCTTTCCGTAGGCGCCGGTGGAGGAAAATTGGGAAGGACGGACTTCTCGTCAACTAAGTCGACTCCGTATGTTTCGGTTTTATCTTGGATTTGTACCCAAAAAATGGTAGGTGAAACTTCGATGGATCGATATTGGATGAAAATATGCAGGACGGTGTAGATTTTATTAGACGAGATCCGCACTTTAGGATGATGATAGCAGGTGGCTGCTGGTTGTTTAACACGTCGGTCTCAGAGGCAAAGTTGCGAGTAGCCTAGGCTGATCTTCGATATGCACGGATGGTACTACAAGCCAGTTCGATCATTTTGGAGGACGACTCGACCACGGTTATTGGATAGATTCAGGAAGGGCCGAAGGGTGAGAGTACAGACTACCACATGATCTGAAACATAGGGATGATGGGGGGGCCTTCCAGGCCCAGCATATATTCAGAGAAGCCAATGGAACGACCGACCGGATGGCTGCCTACGCGGCCCACCACTCAGGATGTATCATTTGGTTAAGGGAGAGGAAGCTGTCACTGGCACTCCGTGAGTTAGTGTATTTTGATTTTATTGAGTATATTTGTACATATATACCATATGAAGAATCAGTCTTAAAAAAAAAAAAAAAAAAAAAAAAAAAAAGAAAAGAAAAGAAGAAGAAGAAGGAAAAAAAAGACGGAGGTGGCACTTCAGTCGTGGCATCATGTCGGGCTGCCGCGAGGAAACGTAAGCAGGAGGCCACGTCTCCACTCGGCGCGTGGGATTTTATTTGGATGGTTCTCTCGACTCCTCCGTTTCTCTCTCGTTCTCGATTCACACTTTCGTTCAAGTGGTTGACTACAGAACTTTTAACGTTTTCTTTAGCAAAAAAAAATATCTCAGGATTGTGAACTAAGCCACCAGACTTAAAAACACATCGGAAACTCAACTGGGTATTAATATATTCATATTCATTGACTTTTATTTGATAAATATAAATTTAAATATAGATATAAACTGAATACTATAATTTATATATACATATGTATGCATGAGCTACCAAATTGAAGATATTATTATATGCTTATTATAAAAATCGATTATTCTGAATTGAATTATAAAGCATGCCTAAGCCAAGTGATAACGATGCCCAGCCACAGCAAACCACTGGAAACCAAGCCAAATTGCTTCATTATAAAAATCTTAGGCAAAGCTGAGCATGATGCCAACTTGGAGCATAACCTTCGACCACTACTGATCAATTAGTTCCTTCATTATAAAAAATCTTGGTATGCATTTGAGGTTAAAGTCTAGATAAGATTTGGCTATATATATATATATTTTGGGGGGGGGGGGGGGGGGGGGGGGGGGTGGAGGAGAGAGAGAGATTTGGCTACATTGGATCTCCATTCGGATATGTTAAGTCTAGATAGGATTATAGTAATTATACATTAATAATCCAAGCCATTAAATGTGATCTATCATTTCTAATTAATTACTTATAAAGCAAATATCATATGATTTGGAGATTTCTAACTAGTGCATTAAGTGGTAAAAAAAATGGATAGTTTAAATAACATAAAATGATACATGTTTCTTTGACTACTTGATATATAGGGTAGTGGTCTCCAAATTACATGATTTTTGGTATGTAAGTAGTTTAAAGATGGAATATTATATCTAATAACTTGGATCATTGATTTAGGACTCCCATCATCCAATGTAGACTTGATCAAGTTTGAGTGGTGGTCCATTTGAGTGCAGCTTTGAAAACAGTAAGTTAATCAACTTAGGAAGATGACCAATGAATCAAGTGAAAATAGCAGAACTGAAAACTAGATCAGATTCGATATACTTACTCATTGTCAGAAAATTCCAAAGTTCGCATTATCAACTAGATAGGTCAGCATGGAAAGTAGTAGTTGATGGATAGTTTCTTAAATAATCCACTTTTAAGCAGAAATATATTGTGAGTCATGGGCAAGAAAATATTCTTCTCTCCGGAGATTTAGTTAGTTAGGTTTCACCTGGGTCATGGGATGGCTATATATATATATATATATATATATATATATATATATATATATATATATATATATATATATATATATATATATAATGATCAATAAAAACATGAAAATATATGTATAAGTGTAGGGGCACAATGTAATAATTCTTCAATTATTTTAGAAATCATAATGAAATTCATTTGTATGAAAAGCAATTATCCGTAAATTTATTTTCAATCCAATACAATTGGGAAGGCATCCTTATGGAATCTGTCGGATAAAAAGAACATGTTATTAATTAATACAGGAGAGATTTTTTAATTTAGAAGACTAATGTTCAAAAGGAACATTAACAAATTAATCAGTCCATCATAATGAAAGCCCTTCTACCAACCGGGATATGCTCACAATATTTTAGCCACCAAAATTATTGGGAACTAATAAGAAACACTTGCAAAAAATTAAAGAGTAGGAAAAAAATAAAAAGTTATATATAGAATTTTAGCTATATTTAGGATAATAGTTAACAAGAGCGAGACATGCCAAATCTTAGTACAGAAGTGCCTGTAATGATTCCTCATATTTCAACATTAATTGGATTAGAAAATCATATAAAACTAGATTTGCGATGATCAATTAAGATAGGGAAATGGGAAATACATAAGGGACCCTGGCAATTTTGGGTAGAGTTCATGATATTCTCAGAACTAAAATGGAAATTCCTAGAAACCTGATAGTTGATTACGAGTATGATGATCATAAAGGAAAGTAGGGATTGAAAAATGGGCCGGCCCCCAGGCCTAACTACTACTAGGCCTACAGTTCGGGTCCAGCCCACTCCAATTGATGAATCGTAGCCCATTTGACTGCCCTTCTTCTCCTCCTGGACCTGGAACCGACTCCGGTAGCGATGGCGGCTCTTCTCCTCCTCTAAAAATCCTCCATTTTTTCCCATCCAAGACCTCCAAATATCAAGTCGATTGGACACAAATCGCTCCACGTGGAACTAAATCCCACCGTTCCAAATCACACTTTATATTTCTCCCTCTCGTCCCCTTGCTCTCTTCGTCCCACTCCCGTTGAGCAGAGTCTGACGAAGCACCAAAATACCCTATCAATGGCTTGCACAGGCTATCCCCTCCTCTCTTCTACTCTCTACGGAGGCACCCAACTCCACCCCAGAAGACCCAAAACCAAAGCGTTTGTCCCCCACTTATTCCATCATCCCAGAACAAGGCCCAATTCCGTCCAATCCTTCCTCCTCCCTCCCCGGAATAAGAAATCCAGGAATTCCGAGAATAATTCGAACTCCGAGTTAACGACTTCCGTGAACGCCGCCGTCGCCTCCTTCCTCCTCTCCACCCTCGCCCAGCAGCAACCCCTCTCACCCGCCCTCGCCGACGACCTATCCCCTCCCCCGGACTCCCCTCCCGTCCAATTGGAGTCCGCCACGAAGCCGAGTGCCCCTTCGAGTCCCTTCTCCCAGTCCCTCTTGACCGCCCCCAAGCCCCAGACGTCCCCGGACCTCCCCGAGGGCTCCCAGTGGCGCTACAGCGAGTTCCTTAACGCCGTCAAGAAGGGCAAGGTGGAGCGTGTCCGCTTCAGCAAGGACGGCGGCGCCCTCCAGCTCACCGCTGTCGACGGCCGCCGCGCCACCGTCGTCGTCCCCAACGACCCCGACCTCATCGACATCCTCGCCATGAACGGCGTCGACATCTCTGTCTCCGAGGGCGACGGCGGCAACGGCCTCTTCGCCTTCATCGGCAACCTCCTCTTCCCTTTCCTCGCCTTCGCCGGCCTCTTCTTCCTCTTCCGCCGCGCTCAGGGCGGCCCGGGAGGGGGCCCTGGGGGGCTCGGTGGCCCCATGGATTTCGGCCGCTCCAAGTCTAAGTTCCAAGAGGTCCCGGAGACCGGCGTCAACTTCGCCGACGTCGCCGGCGCCGACCAGGCGAAGCTCGAGCTCCAGGAGGTCGTGGATTTCTTGAAGAACCCCGACAAGTACACCGCCTTGGGCGCCAAGATCCCCAAAGGCTGCCTCTTGGTCGGTCCTCCCGGCACCGGAAAGACTCTCCTTGCCCGGGCCGTGGCCGGCGAGGCCGGGGTGCCCTTCTTCTCCTGCGCCGCCTCCGAATTCGTGGAGCTCTTCGTGGGAGTTGGAGCTTCTCGGGTCCGGGATTTGTTCGAGAAGGCCAAGTCGAAAGCCCCCTGCATTGTCTTCATCGACGAGATTGATGCGGTGGGGAGGCAGCGCGGTGCCGGTCTCGGAGGTGGGAATGATGAGAGGGAGCAGACTATCAATCAGCTCTTGACGGAAATGGATGGTTTCTCGGGGAACAGTGGGGTCATCGTTCTTGCAGCCACCAACAGGCCGGACGTGCTCGATTCTGCTCTGCTGCGGCCCGGCCGGTTCGACCGCCAGGTCACCGTGGATAGGCCTGACGTCGCCGGCAGAGTCAAGATTTTGCAGGTTAGTATGTTCAGTTAGTTACATTTGAAAGGATCTTTCATGACTTTTTTTGTTCCAGTTTTACAGCATTCTTGCAATTGGAATTTCAAGGCACTCTCTTTTTTTCAGCATCGCCACATTGTTCAGTGGAAACGACTGGTGTTTCTTTTTGAGTTTTGCACATCTCAATGGAAATGGAAACCATCTTGTCTAGTTTTCATATCATTCAGTAACTTGTCGAAATTAGGAATGATGGTTTAGTTGCAAGTATATTGCATGTTTGCATGATTTTAGTTGAAAAAGGATTAGACATAAGTATTTTTAGTTATTGTAATCTCATATACCCAGAAATATGCTTGTAGATTATGTCTAGCCCTCGTTAGGGAGTTATTGCAACAAAGAATATCACTGATCAAATTAAAGATAATCCGAATCGATAAAGGGAAAGACTAACCAATGTTTGGGTTAGATGCACTAGACTGCATATGCGGAACTTGAAATGTAACTTGACTAGTGCAAACTGGGGATTGACTATCTAGATTCTAGACTAATGATGTTATTAACTTTCGTGTAGCATAGTCCTGCTTATTCTACAACATATAAGAGGGAACATTTCAAAGTCTTAGGGCTGTCCTATGGGAAGTTTCCAATGGCAATATGACTGGATATAAGGATAGACATGGCCCTTTACTATATTCCATTTGGTATTGACTTATTTAACACTTGGCATCTGAAAACCAAATGGAATTCCTATTTTGTGCTCTCTTTTTTTTAGTAAATTTTTTAAGTGATGTAGTTGCTCTTGAATTTTGATAAAAGTAGGGAGGTGAAAACCTCTTTTTCAACCTCTTGGCTAGAAATAGTGAAATGAGGAACAGTACCCAATTTAGGAATTTGACCTCGAGTAGGAAGATATGGCAATGCAGCATCCTGGTTGCAGCAATCTTCTACTTTAAATATCTCACCAACTCTAGAATCTTGCTCCACATCTACACTTGGATTTTGGGACTTTCAACCTTCAACTAGAAATCCTATATTGGTTTGTCGTATTCTGAATTCATGCCTCGTTTTGTATACACATATTCTTCAAGCATTAAATGTAACTATAAAGAAAATGGCACAGGAAACTTTTCACTATTTAACATCTGATATTTGTTTTCTGTAGATGCATTCTATACAACAGAGATCCGTTTTTCTAAGTGCCAGCTATCTAAATCAGCTTCAAATTCAAGCTACTCAGAGTGATATACCTGAAGACAACTCTAAACAGATGACTCAAGTCTTTTATATAACTTCTAAGGCAAATAATGTTGACTAGGTAATAGTGAAAATAGTGGAGAGGAGTTTACCTTCATCAACAACAGAATGAGGTTTGATCATGAGGCTCCCTAGGATACCTTTTCTATGTGTTGAGTCAGATTCCTTGAGTTTATTTGATCTTGGGCAGATGTCATGTGTTCCTTGTCATGTAGTTTTGGTAATTTCACCAAAAGGTCCTGTGGTTCAACTCACCTACTAATCATTGTGCTCCTTAGAGCGAGACTTCTTTAGCACCTCCCGATCTCTAGAAGCAAAATTTTTGACACCTTATGCTACCATTTGGTGCTTATTTCCTTCAGGTATTCTTTGCATGGATGAAAACATTAGACTTCTTACCTTGCTTTGGTTGAGCACCAACAGATTTCTCTGTCTAGTTTATGATTGACCAAATATGCAGCAACATTTTGTGTTCTGATCAATTGGATACATTGCATAGCTTAAGTGAAAGACTTAATAGTATTTGAGCGTGCATTTTATAATTGTGTCCAGAATAAGTCATGTAATAATGACCACAACTTGCACATGTGCAAGTTGTCGGTTACTTGGCATAATGATTTGGCGATACTCCCTATTTTGTAATGGAGTTATCTGTCAGTGTTCATGTGCACGCCCTTCCTACTTTTGGTTAGGTCTGCATGAGCTATTTCCTTATGCTGTCACAATAATTTCTTGAAATATTTTGTGATTTCAAGATTGAATGTAAAAATTTAATGCAATTTTTATAAGCTTCATTTGTGCTACAGAATTTACAATGTACTCCTCTCTTTTTTTCTTAAAGAATAATATGCCGTATATTCATTTCAAGGATAATAGGATATTAAGAACATCATTCTCTTCTATTGCTAACTGATAGTCGGGGGAAAAGTTATCTTGTTACAAGCCCGTGCTTGTCAGATCATGGCACAGCATGCGCATAATGCTATAATGTGTTGACATTCAATGAACACCTACATGGAAAATATGCCAGCATATTAAAATATGCACAACTCACACACAAAGATACACGGGTTTATTTGATTTATTGTAACTAATTTCACACTGGCTTATCGATATTTCTTTAAACAGATAAAAACTTTCTTTTATTAATATATAGGAATGCAGAATAATAAATTATCCCAGATATGCGCTGATTGTTGTTTAATGTATGCGTGAATAATTCTGAGATATTTGTCAAGCGGTTTCACAACTATATTCACATGTCAACAATACAAAATAAGATTGAAGTTCATGATGTGAATTTTAAGGGAAGGGATAAACATGTTTACATAACAGCAACGTGTTCTAGAACTTGCACATATTTTCAGAACTGTGGGAAGCACATATAGGTAGAGCCTTAAAGTGAACTGAAGAACAACAAAAAGAAGAATTATAGACTACCATTTAGAAGCAAGACTCTCGAATATAGCTGGCACAAGTATTAAACAGGAAAGAGAATATAATTTCATGCTGCTATATATCGGTTTGTTCCAATACGTATCACTTTGATACACGTCAATTCAAATTAATATGCAGTGATACAGGTCGGCAGAAGTAGTACAAAATTGTGCATGCCTCTTATGTGCTACTATTCTATTGGCACCCAGTATATATTATAGTTAGGGTAAGCGAATGTATGGGCATTATAATCATATGGTATTAGTCTGGTATATTTTCTTCTTGGTTTCTAGGATGTACATAGAAAATGCATTGTGGCCTTGTATAGTAGTAGTCATGCTAGCACTGGCCTTTTCTGGTTCAAATTTTAAGAATCTAATGGATCCTGTCTTCGTGGGAATTTGCTAGAATTATTTAAAATCCATCCTCCATTTTACAGGTGCATTCTAGAGGAAAGGCGCTTGCGAAGGATGTAGACTTTGAGAAAATTGCTAGGAGAACTCCTGGTTTCACAGGAGCTGATCTACAAAACCTGATGAATGAAGCAGCTATTATTGCAGCCAGACGTGACCTTAAGGAGATAAGTAAAGATGAGATTTCTGATGCTCTGGAGAGGATAATTGCTGGGCCTGAGAAGAAAAATGCAGTTGTATCAGAAGAGAAGAGGAAACTGGTGGCATATCATGGTAAATTCTCGTCAACTCAGTTTCTTCCTTGAGAGTTTTTCCTATGTTTCTAGTGAATAAATCATGTCTTCTACCATGCAGAGGCTGGGCATGCCCTTGTTGGTGCACTCATGCCTGAATATGACCCTGTTGCCAAGATCTCCATCATTCCTCGAGGTCAGGCTGGTGGACTAACATTCTTTGCTCCAAGTGAAGAAAGGCTTGAATCTGGACTATATAGCAGGAGTTACCTTGAGAACCAAATGGCTGTTGCCCTTGGTGGAAGGTTGGTTTTGAAATGAAGTAATTATTCCTTTTCCAGCCTTTGCTGTTAGCTCTGGCGACTGAATATTAACATGCATCATCACATGTATTTATGCTCACTGTTTTGCAGGGTAGCTGAAGAGGTGATCTTTGGAAAAGACAATGTGACAACAGGAGCTTCAAATGACTTCATGCAGGTTTCGCGCGTGGCAAGGCAAATGGTTGAGAGGTTTGGCTTCAGCAAAAAGATCGGGCAGGTAGCCATTGGGGGACCCGGTGGAAATCCATTCCTGGGCCAGCAGGTATGCCCATGCCAGCTTTTAGTGCTGATATATTGAAAATCACACAAGAAATCACCACAGCAGTTTAGAATCCAACCCACAGGCTCCCTGATAGGGCAACGCAGAGCCCCATGTTCACTTTTGCGTAAAATGTATTACCATATCATTTTCTCAAGCCCTACCAATTTATGCTCCCTGATTTGCCTATTGTGGCTGAGATTAACTTTGGTTTCCCTGGCCCTTCAGATGTCATCTCAGAAGGACTATTCCATGGCAACAGCTGATGTGGTGGATTCTGAGGTGCGGGAGCTTGTGGAGAAGGCTTATTCCAGGGCCTTGCAGATCATGTCAGATAACATCGATATCCTCCACAAGTTGGCACAGCTTCTCATTGAAAAGGAGACCGTAGATGGGGAGGAATTTATGAGCTTGTTCATTGATGGCAAGGCAGAATTATATGTTGCTTGAACAGAGATTTTTTTTTTCTGTTGTAATTTATATTCATAACACATTAGAGCAGAAAGGTATTGCCAAGAGCAAATCAAATGTACTGATGTAATCAGAGAAACTTGTCTATGATGCACTTAGTCCTGAACCCTCACTGATCACAAACGGTTAATTTCATTGCATGCTAGACTGATTGCCGACCTGTTCTGCTACTCTTTTGCCTTCGTTAAAGTTTAATCCAATTAAACCTGTCTTTGGCAACTCATCTTCAGTTTGGCCAGGGCAGCTGCTGCCAAAAAATGCTTTTGGCCAGTGAGCAGACAGCTTGAATTGTTCTCAAAGATCATTGCTTATCACGGTTGCTTGCTTCGTCCTGAGTACACAGCGGGCAAATTATATGAACTATGTGGAGAAGCATAAGCAAATTAGCATCAAGGATTAGTATTCTCGATCTGAAATATCATCTCAGTATATAATGTAGTATAAAACTCTCTGAGTCTTTGTGAGCTTAATTCCCGGAAACTTTGTGGTTCTTAGCAGGTATATACGGCGCTATAGCTGCAGTAGCGGCATTTAGAATGATGCTTAGAATAATGTGACATACGTGAGATTAAGTAAGTGGCTCTTACACTATTATCTTAGAGGATAAAATCTCCCGGTATGCTCGTATCCAACATTCAGCCATTGTTGCTCGTATACAATTGGAAAGAAGGAATGACATTAGAGATTCAGAGAAGTAAACTAATCCTTCTTAAACCTAGGAAAGTTATATTTCATCGCCCAGACTTCGTGAAACACTTAAAATGAGTCAACCACAATGGTCAAATGAATAGAGAATTCTTGCTCAATCTCAGATATCAAGTCTATCTCATGTTTTTTTACTTGATCCACTAGATTATTCTCCCTGCAGTCGGCCATTACCAAAATCTGATTGATTGCTGTGAGTTCGGCTCTGGAGCAGGTTCTGCCACTGGCGAGTGAGGTGCTCAATACACGTATGCATGTGGATCTCGGTGCACGCAGGAGGCAAACTATGCATTAGCTTCATCACTTGGTACATCAATCTCAAAGCATCCTGATTAATTTATGAGGAATGATTTTTTTCTGGAATTGAGATTTTCTCGAAGGATATACTTAGAATAATCTGTTACCTAACATCATTCCTGAATAAACTAGTGAATTAGTTTCGAATGAATTCCATGACAGAACCACAGTTCTAATCAAGTAATATGCCTTCGACGTGCATGACCATTTGCTTGGATGCTTAGAAATTGCTCGGTGGGCAATAAAGCGGACAGGCTTCAAATCTGGATAGAAACATAAAAACCAGAATTTTTTTTTCTAAGCATTCAAGACCCACCGCTTCCAGCCTTCTTCAAACATGCGACCATCCGACAAATGTATTTCAGGTATAATTTTTCTTTGGCAGGAAGCATAGACAAGCAAGCAGGATGATCCTAAGCTGCCCTGCGCCGTAGATTACACTCGAGAAGAAATAGCATGCATGGGTGTTGTCCATCGACAGCCCTCCTTCAAGAAAACAAAAAAAAAAGAAAATGGAAGAAAAGAAACAAAAGAGGATTAGCCAAAAAGAACTACAGGTGCCAGGGCAGGATCAGCATCAAGGCTGACCACTCTTTCTGGACAAGAATCACGGATGAGGAGGAAAAGATTTCCTCGAGAATAATCTGATCGTGCTCTTCTTGCGCTGGGTTACATCACACTGCCACCTGATGGGACTTCCACTGCACCAAACAAGTAAAATTTCATTAGCAACCATCGACTAAATACCTTCCCCACCCCACACAGGAAACAACACCCTCACCCGAAATAGAGGCATGCATTGCATGTGCCAACTTATTCGCCGAAAAAGAAAGAAGAAAAGTGTGGTCAATGAAAAAATAAAAAGATACCTTTTGTTTGGTTGGAGTTTAAAAAAAAAAAGAGACGGAAAAATTATATTCCTATGAAAATATGATTTCTATGTTTTATGAAAAAATCTTTTCCATGAGAAACATGAAAAAGTTACTTTCTCGTGATCCGGATATCGAAACATTTTTATTTTTTCCCAAAAAGATACTTCAGCTACCCTTATTTGATCCAAAGCATTAAGGATCTAATTTTTATTAAGAGTATAATAGAAATTATACATAACTTTTTCAAGAACGTGGATTGTCAACCAAACATAAACACTTTAAAAATCTGTCATTTTTTCATGATCAACCACATGCCAAAAATACTTTTCCAGACATTCTCTTTACAAAAATCTACTTTTCAGGAATCATATTCGGAAAATGCTTCCCGCAAACCAAACGAGCCCTTATAGAGTTTGAAAGGCAGATGTACAAGCAGAAAGTAGCTCAGTGCACATCAACCAGGGTCAAAACCTTCGTAACTTAGTACAGTTTTCCACAGAGAACTCGACCAAGACAAGGGCAAAAGTTTGAGCGAAGGAAGGCGGTAGATTCATCAAGAAACTCATTCTAGCATAAACTGATAATTTATGTAATTAATAACTGAATGCACAAGGCTGATTTATATGAATTTAACAATCTGAAAGAATGAATTGTTGCATAGAGCTAATAATTTACAAATATGTCGACCTTATTTTCTTTTCTTCTCGCAGTTGTCATACCGAGACGGGGTGCAGGAACAGCCATTTTGTTAAAATGGGAATGAGTCATTCTTTTGAGAGCATCTAGGATCAACATGTCAACTGAAGAGTGGCCTCAAATCAGTCGCCTTGCCCTTCTCCTCAACATATTGGATATTTCAGATCTATTCTACAAAAAATAAGCATCCAACTGGTTTAGTCTCTCTCCTGATGAAGTGGATTTCACCTTTCAAGTAACAATAAGAGCAGGCAGCCACTCTTATCAGTGAACCTCCTAGTCAGCCAATTCATCCAACGTGCTCCACAATTGCATTCGCTGCTTGACCGCATTTTAGACATACTTGAGTTCATTCTCTACATGCTGTATACCAACCATTTACCAAGCCTGATACCGACCTGCAAATATCTACGAGTGCACATGATTGCTGATATGACTTCTTCTGCCTTGTTTCACAATGAAATTACTAGATCCTCAATCCAGCAATAGACCTCCAAATGCGGCAGTACAAGAACTTATGTTTGGATCAATGTCTACGAGTGGCTCATTGGTCTCAGGCAGAAGCCATTTCCCAAGGCTGATACTGATTATCAAATATCTGTACATGCTCATGGACAGATGATATATGCTCTCTTTATCAGTTGCTCAACAAACAAACAAAAAAATCCAGATTCTCAATCCAGAGACAGACCTCCAATGCAACAGCAGGCAGAACTAACTTTTGAGATCAATAAAATGGTTGATTGCTTGCGGGCAGCAGCAAACAGTTATTTAATTTATATCTGGTATCAAGAATCCCTGACAATAAGACGCCAGCAATATGATATCATCAAAGAGAATCCTCTCTAAATTTTCTTCACCTCCTCTTTACCCACTATACCAGAATCTGAAAATTGTCTTTGGCTCTTACCTCGTTGCTTCATTCTTCCCAGTTCTCTACCAATGTAGCAGATTGGCATTTGCAATTTTGGTGAAAACAGTTGCTCGATGGTGGCATTTCATGTCAGAAGCCAGTCACCATGATGCACTGGCATAAGCTTGATTCATGATGTGGTGCATTCCACACCTAATGGTACAAGGACCAAGAAATAGCTTCATGATGCACTAAAATAGTTACAAAGAAGCTTTGCATCGTTGCTGACAAAATGGCTTTTATCACCAAAGACAATATTAGCCATCACTAGCTCTTTGAATTGGATAGCAGGCATCATCAAAAAGATGTTCCCCCTCACCTTAGTGGACAAGAGATTTAGAGGCCAATTAGCTCCACCTGCGGGATTCCATACCTTAGCAGGCATCCGTTAGTGTTCCTTTCAAACACTTCCCTCACATAATTGGTTGTATTCACCATGGAAACAGAGTTACAGACTGGATGCACAATAATGAAATTTGACCACAAGTCTTGCATGAACCTATGAAACTTTAACATTCTCTCTAGCCAACCTTTGTTTCTCTTCCTCAGAACGCAAGTTGAGTTCCTCATATGCTTTCATGGAGCTAGATGTAAAATTTTTCATAGCTTCAAAGATTTGTTTCAAACTTAACTGCAGATTACTAACTTCAGAAGCTGGGCCCTGATGCATTCCTCCAGATAAGGCTACACCATTCTGACTGGAGATGAGAATTAACTTCTTGTTTTGCGCTTCCACTGCCTTGTGCATTCGCTGTTCATCCCTTTCCATGTTCCTAAGTGACCTATCCATATCTCTGTTTGCCATCAAGCTCTGGCGCTGTTCAAGCTTGTGCTGTTCCCAGAGGTGAAGAACATTAGTGGAGAAAGCCTTCATAGCCTCAACTACTTCTGCTTCAGATATCCTATCCATAGTTTGTGACCAGCAATTACAGATGACAAACACAGGAGGCGCACCTAGCCTTCCAGGAGAAAAGGGTGGAACTCCATCATCTGTTACTTCAGGCACATAATGAAGACCTTTTACAAGCCAACCGTTCAAAGCTTTGACGAAGCTTCTCTGGGCACAAACCCAGGCAAAGAAATTGCCAACCCATTCCAGCAGCTCCAGCTCTAGCTGCTTGGTTGCTTCCATATGAGCATCATTAAGCTTTCCACTAGATACAATAGAATCTAGGTTTTTAGCTTCTGATACAGCTTGACACTGAATATGATGGCATTCTAACATAACTCTCCACATGCTCATTAACCTGTAAAATTATTTTCATCTAAATTAAGCATTTATCTGGTTAAAGCTCATCATACTTGCTAGTAACAGCAAAGGCCACTGCAAACCAGATGAGAGCAATTGAATGTTTTTCTATTCAGAAAGACTTAAAAATCCACAACAACATGCATGCACACACCAAAAGTATAAAGGTACAAGGTAGTTAAATAAATTTGATATTAAGTATGACATCAGTTGATTAAGAAAAAAATAGAAGTGATAACCCCATAAGACATGTCGATCTAGCAAGCAGGCATTGACGGCATCAGTTAAAAAAAAAAGATGCATGCTACCTGAATTGGATGCATAACCAAGCTGAAGAATTAAAAGTCCCAGGCAAGGAAAATGCAGGTCCCTCTAGTGTATCTGAGGGAACAACAAGTTTGTGCTTCAGAGTTTTTTTAAAAAAAAGAAAAAATCCATCTGTTTCTTACTAGAGCATATCCTATAGTCCCACGAGCCAGGAAAAAAAATTCAAGTCTGGTGAAGTAAAGCAACTAATCTGTCTGTGATAGTCATAAAAGTTGCCACACATTCTTCCGTGATTCTCTTTGCTTATTTTTTACATTCTTCTTTAATGTTAAAATGGAACTGATATTTATTCCTTTTTAAGGGATGGACTGATATTTATTCACAATCTTGAAATATTAATGTTAATTTTTTCATACTCTTTAATGATGATGGCATGTCAGTTCATTTGTTTGCTAATATCTTTGCAAATGTTTGCTAAATTTTTTGTACATCAAAAAACGGATTGCTACCAGCTAATATTTGCTAAATTTTTTGTTCATAAAAAAACTAATTGATATCAGCTCTTCGGCAATGTCACTTCCTCGAACTAGTCCTCAATACATCTGTTTAGTGAACTATCTACTGCTTACGTGCAGGTGCACAATAACGGTTGCATTATTGAACATGTCAAAAAAAATTTGGTTGAGACGTGTCCATGATGTTGTAAAGGATCTATGTGCAAGGAAAATTTAAAGTAACAACCTTGATGCAAGATATAGAAAATCTCAGCCTCCAATATCTTGGCCAATACAAACTGATTAATTCCAAGATATCAGCCAATATAAACAGAGCAGCCAATATTTCTCAAAATTTGTAAGCTTAAGATCTCAGACATCTCAATAGTGGATCAAGACCAAGATGAACAGAGATCTTGGTTTATCTCGATCAATATGGAAAGAAAGTAATTATGGAAACTAAGATATTCTGAGATCTTGGTTGACATCTTAGGAACGAGATATCGAGATCTTAATTGATATGGCAAACTCAATATTAGCAACTAAGTTAACACATTAATTTTAAAATTTTTCATCAAAATATCTATTTAAAAAGATAAAAGGGTGATTAAAAAAAAGGCTAATAACCTTGTATTATATCAACAAATATCTCGGAATTTCTAAATTTTATACGGAATGAGATATTTTGACCCAACTTATTGTGTAGTTATTAGGGGGGTTCTCGATACTAATACAAACCCAGATCTTCGCCAGGACCTCCGCCTAGACAAAAACCTCAGCTTTAACTACTAAGTCAAAGCCATAACTCTCTAATCTTGGATTCACCATATTGGCTGAGATTTTGATATCTTCATCCAAAAATATCAGCCAAAAGCTTAGAAAATCTCGGTTCCTTCTAAACTTTCCTACCTTCCATATCAGCCAGGATAAATCAAGATTTTGGCTCATGTCGATCTTGGCTACCCAATGAGATGGCCAAGATCTTGGCTAATGAAAACATCATTCCTTTCTTAGATTCACTATCTTTGGAGTCTTAACTTCCTTTCTCATGTGAGATCATATGAGATATGATTGCACATCTACTATGGATTGATAATGGACATCCCAAGAGTTTGCATTTTTCACATTGTACAGTTGTAAACTATTGAATAATCAAGCTTGTCTTTTTTAGTAATTAATGAAGGAAAAGTGTTATAATTTGCATTATCAAATATTACTTGAGATGAGGTAAAAGGTAATTTAACGTTTCACTGACAAATTGAGGCTTTAAATTAAAAAAAAGAAAAAATCACAGTACAAGCCATGAATTTTAGCAACAATTGCTAGAATATGGCCTTACATATCTGAGACTCACAATTGTCATCAACCGGACCTCCCTCCATCCGTCAAGAATGCAGGCTAAAGGAGAACACGTGTGTTTGTGTGTGTGTTCCAGTGATGAGAGAAGAAAACTAATTTTTAACCTACATTACACTAGTGGTCGACCCATGCAATGCAGATGGTTAATTCTAGAGGATGGAAACCTTGCAGTTTACTCAAGAGGGAGTATTAGATGGATGGCTGCTACCCAATCAATGATGATTGTTCTGAAAACATTTTCAAAAATTTACTCCCGGTTTAGGCTTGCGAACTTCTCTCTTTCATAGCCATTTTTAGAGAGCAACTGAAAGGAGCATATTTCCCAAAAGAAGAGTGCATTTATAATCAAAACTCGGGCAATTGGCTTAAAACTCACATGTGGAGACTCCAGATCCACAAAGGCTAAAATATGGGAGCATGACAGTATACAGATGCAGGCATGTTGGTATTTATGCTTACATCAAAATGCAGACATAAAACTTAATGGAACATATAGCAAATCACATACCCTTGGATAAGCTCACTAATCTGAGGCCACAATTCATCATCCCTCAGCTTACCGATCTTATTTGAGATAGAGTCAACAATCTGAATCGCCATTCTTATCTTTGTAGATAACTTCCTGATCAAAATTTGAATTGCCTCAAGCTTGTGAGGCTCCTCACCCCTTTCACTCAGGCGTTTCAGTTGTTCGCATTTCCTATCATAAAGTGCTCGCATCTTTTCTTCAGCCTGCAGAAGCAAGTGAACATAAACTAAAGTTAGTAATATGCAAAGACAATAAATAAAGCAAGAAGAAACTGTTTCCCTGCAAAAACACCATCAACCTCAAACAGTCAATAAGCATGTCCTAAATAGGAAATATAAAGACCCTTCGTTGCAGGGTGTGCACGCAAATTTAACTTTTTCCCAAAGTGTTATGGAGTTGCTTGAGTTTGGTATGCTTCAAGACAAGGTTTTAAAGAGCAGATACATCAGTTAATCTCTGTATCAAGATGAACTAAGTTATTGGTTTATCTCAGCCCAGAAGGAAAGTGAAAGATTATTCTGAAGGCTAAGATTTATAGAGACGTCGTGATATTTAGGGACCGGCAAACCGAAAAACAGAGAAATCATCCAACAAGGTAAAAGCACTGTTAACCTTCCTTTTATATTTTGATTATGTCCTTTAGTGATTAATCTCTCTTCTCCCATTTTCTTCTCTTAGTCCAAACCCCAAGTCCTCTCTCGGCCACAGCACACCATCCACCGGCAACATAGTTGATGCCCCATCAAAAATATCCCACCTCCTTTGAAAACATCGATCAATCTGACCTCTGAATAGGTGGCCCTTCTATCTCCTGATTCTCTTCCCCTCATGTCAGAACCCTCCTTCACCGACCATGGTAAGCCCGCTGTCCTCTACCATCATTGCCAATGTACATCATCTCAAATTCACACTTATTGAGAAAGCTGCCTACACTTGCCCAAGTGCTGCATTTCATCGCCTCAGCCCTCTTCTCCAAGCCAGATGACAAGGATGTAATCACTGATGATTCCATCTCCCACCAACCAATCATCATGACAAGGATCCAGTCTTCCTTCCAATCCGTGAAAATATCAATGGCGTAGGAACAATGCGAAGGAAATGTCAGCTAATATGCGAATATCCTATCTCATGACATTTCAGCATATATCAGCTTATAATAGCCGAGATAAGAGTGCCCAATATTTTACATGTCATATAAAGCGAGCGACCGATACTGTCACTGATATATTAGCTGAGATGAAAACCTTGGAACAAACTAAACATACGACAAAAGTAGAAATATGTCATCAAAACAGTATGATGCAAAACATTGCATTGATATCAATTTAATAGCATTATACTCCGATATTTGAGGAAAGAAGGTGATAGGAAAACAACTAGGTGACAAAAATTCCCAACATCCAACCTGTCTTTCTACATGAAGATAAGCCATCAGGTCATTTTGTTGCTAAAAAAACAATTGAAAAGCGACAAAAGAAAAGAATCTATTTGTGGCCTTTAATTTTCTGAAGAAATGCATAGGACCAAGTACAACTTGTTAAATATGCTTATAACACTATAACTAATTATCATACAGAAGCTAAAAATTCTGACAGCTAACAACAAACTTATATGAGCATGATCCAAAGAAAGGAAAATAATAATAAATGCAAGCCCCTGAATAATGAAATCAATAATTATTGACCTAGTTACACATATGGATGCTTCTGTCAAAGGATAAACCTCCATACAAAACAAAAATCAGCACGCAGCAGCATCATCAAGACACCCACAAGTTCGTAAAATTACCTCGACTTCGTTGAGGAGCTTCTGCTCCCACATGTACAACTTCTGCAACGTCGATGAAAGATTTCCACAGCGCATTGCCTTATCCTCTTCAAATTCCAATAAACTCTCATTGTTAGAAGTAGACGGCGGAAGCCCACAAACCATCATGACTGACACTGCTTCCAGTAACAATTTATTGAAAAAAATTCAAAATTTGCACCAAACAGGACACCAGAAAAAAAGAAAAGAAAAGAACTTGTTTCCATCACCTTTATAAACAGAATTCTTCTGGTGATATGGGAGCTTTCCTACTTCAAGCATTTTGGAGACCTCATCGGCCGACTGGGACGCCCTATCAAACTGGGTCTTAATCTCCTGCACAACCTCGGAAACATCATGATACCGCCTGGGAGGAGGAAAGTCGGCCACATTTCGCTGTTCCTCTGGCCGCTGAACCTCGTCGGCCACTACATTCTTCTCCACCACAGGGACCTCATGCTCAGAACTACCACCACTGCTACCCTCCCCTGACTTCGACGTGCGATGAAGACCTGCCTCAACATCGCCGATGCCATCCATTTTCGCCGCCGCAGCAGCAGCCTTAGAAGAGTATTCTCCCGCAGCAGCAGCAGCAGAGGTGGAGGCCACAGACTTTTGGTCACCGTAGGCTTCCTTGACAACCTCGTGCTCCTCGTCCTCTAGATCGGGGATCCCTTCCTCCTCTCTGACATCCCTCGAGCTCCGGCTGGGGGTATAGGGAGCATAGTACTTATCCTCGTAGGCCTCGAAGGGGTTGAGGAAGTCCCAAGTGGAGGTCCTGGGTGGCGAAGGGGGAGGCGGCGGCGCCTTAGAAGAGGAGGGAGAAGCCATGCCTGCCGGGGCGGCGGGTGGCGGAATGTTGGGAGGAGGAGATGAAGATCCAAAGAAGCCACCCGTCCCACCATAGCTCGGATAAGAGTCAGGGTAAGGGTAAAAGTTTGGAGTGGAAGGGGGATAGGGGTAGCCATAGTAAGGGTAGGCAGAGGAGGGGGGCTCGGCGGAGCCGAAGTGGACGGCCTCGGTGCTCTGCGGCCGCTGCTCGTAGGAGATGGAGGGGGTGGTGGAGGAATGGTTGCGGGCGTAGCTGACGTTGACGAGGGTGGGGCCCGGCGCGTCGTCAGGGTGGAGGTGGACCGGAGACGATCCGTCCGAGTGGAGATGGAAATCCTCGTCTTCATCGGAGTTCTCCTCGGAGGAGCGGAAGTGGATGTGGGAGCCGGAGTGGGAGCGCGAGTGGGAGTGGCCGCCGGCGGCGGAGATGGCGGCCGGGGGAGGGGAGGCGGAGAGAGGGGGGAGGGGGTCTCCCTTGCGGTGCGCGGGGAGGGGAAGGATGGGGGAGCCTGAAGGGACCCCGTGGCCGCCGTGGAGGAAGCTGTGGAGGGCGGCGCCGACGGAGCGGAGGGAGCGGCAGTATGCCGCGTGCGCATCCGCAAGAGCGTAGCGGTGGCGGATGGCATCGGCGAGCAGCAGAGTGCGGTCGCGGCACAGCACGACCGCCTCCGAATCCTCGAGCTTCGACCCTGCACAACCCATCACATCAAAACAGAACGAGATCAAGAAAAACCAAGAGAACAAGGTAGTCGAGAACAGATCATCGCATCATGGAGAGAAAGGATGTTCATCCGACTAAGCACCGAAGGAAACGAGAGATTAGATCGGATCTAGGGTGGTTTGGGGAGAGGAGAGGCAAGGGGGGAAAGAAGGAGGAGGAGGAATCTTGGTGGTATTCGCTTTTGCGCGCCAGCGAGGAGAGCGTCGTCGCGATGCGGGGAAGAAAGAAGTGGGGTTAGCGTGGGAGGGGGTTGCGAACAAGGGGGACAAAAACCAGGGCGACGTCGTCGATGATATCAAAAGGCGAGGGAAAGAAGAAAAAAAAAGAAGTATTTTTATAAGAGAGAGAGAGAGAGAGAGAGAGAGAGAAGAGGAGAATACCCGTCCTTTGACGTTTGTCGCCGCCGTCTGACGCCTTTGTCCTAGATTTTTTTTTTTTTATTTTAAATTTTCCGATAGATTGCTGATCGAAACTCGATGATGACATGAATACCTCTGGCGTGGATCCACCGGCTAAATTTTTTACGTCTGCATCTAATCTTTGCCGGAGGATTTGGTGAGGAGCACGAAGATGGCTCAACTCGGACGGGTCAGGATTGTGTTCTCGAAGCTACGACCCGGTCCATGTACCTACCAGCCCTGGAAGTTTAGTTTTACTTTAAGGTTGTTTGATTCAGAGACACCGAATCCATAAGGTTTAAGGAAAAAAAGATAGGAGCGGTTTGGAATTAAAATCATAGTATTAGTTTGATCATTCCCGACAAAAATCACTGAATAGATTTGACTTCATCAAAGCCATCTAGCATCTATACATCTATATCTTTACTTATCTATCTTTCTATTATAAAAGGAGTTAGACTACGTTTAAAGTTAAATGATTTTTAGTTTAAATTCAAGTCAACCTTATCTTATGATATCATTGGATATAAATTTTAATAAATATTATTTTTTGAAAAATAGTGTATATGATTTAATCTATTTTTATTCTTACATCAACTATTGCTGCAAGCGAAGAAATTAATATACGAGATAATTATGCTAATTGTCATTTTCATTATTTTTAGGCTTTTATGCAGGCGAGCTTCGGCACTTCGCTACCAGCCAAGTTTGAACAACATAAATTTAGCCTTTTGTGCTGAAGTTTGATACCAACTCTGCCAAATGGGGCAGAGGGAGGGAGGGGTTACTCGGTCTTTTTCCCTACATCAGTCTAATCTAAGGTGTTTTTTTCTAAAATTTTCTACAAGGTGTTTTCTAACCCCTCTATTGTGCCGGACATTGGAGAAAATACTCATAAGAAGACCGCGTACAAATTCTCGGTCGCCGTCCACCGTTTGACCGCGCACCATCCAACACGTGAGAACGCAACCCACGGTGATAATACCTTAGACCAACAACCTTAGAGGACTCTAAACTTAAGACTCGAAAATTGACCTTTTTGAAATGGCTGTTTTGGCTACCTCTCAACTTGCTTCCCGATGGCTGACGAGTTGAGGAGATTAGGCAGTCGAATTACGAGTCGGAATCAACAGTTTCACCAGCTTCGGCGGTTGCGTCACGCTTCCTAACAACGCTAGGAAGAGCCGAGGGCACGAGGGCTCATTCCTCAACGGTAACGTGGGAAGGGAAATAATTAAAAAGTTGTTCAAAAGGGAAAATTTTGAGCTTGTTACTTTGGAAAAGGAGAAGGGAGAGAGAGTCCGGTTTGTATACGCTTCCTTTTTATTGGCAAAGTTATTCTAAAGAAATGGCTTCCTGCCAATAAGGAAGTGCCACTTGGTAGGATCTCCAGGGGATGCCATGCTCGATTCACAGTTGGATGGAAGATTTCAAGAAAATGCAGTGCAAGCACACTTTTTTTTTTTTTTTTTGGTACAACAGCTGCTCATAGCGCAGGCAAATTGGTTAATAGTCATGGATACACATGAAAAATGAATATCTAATGCTTCTTAGAATTTTTCACACAAATGGTCATAGACAAAAAAAATTGTTCATGACTATTAGTGGCAAATGGCTATCAAACAAAATATCAAAAAGATATTAATTGATTAAAAATATAGAAGTTTAACTTTAGTAAACTAAAATCAAGTTTCTGAATAAGCTAAAATCAAAAATGATGATCGATTAAATCATATAAACCAAAACATAGCTTTTGGAACAATTAACTATTTCATTGGATTTATTTTGTTCTCTTGTTTAGAAAGTTGGTATATTAGAGGTGGAAGGGGTAATGACACCATGTTGTACTCTTGGTGTCTTCTCATGGAGTCCTTGAAGCGACGGTAGCAAAGTCATATAATTGCATAGGAATGTCGATATCATAAGAGGAGAAGATTTGAAAGAAGACCACTAGAAGATGAGCCTTCTAGCATTTTAGTTTTTAGCATTTATCATGGTATCACTGTGGGCGCATCATCAATGGATCCATCATCAAAGTTGGTGTCAGTGGGTTAGCTAATGTGCTTGTTAAAGGAAAAGAGTGTGACTTGAATTATCAACGATGCTGTGAGGATCCATAGTGTATTTTGTACCATATTTTGTGCCCATATATATCATTATGGCTTCATGAATGGAAGGATAGAGCATGTAATCATGTATCACATATTATTTCCTATATCATTAATGTCTCAAAACATTAGCTTATAAAATCTTGCTGGCACCATGTTGGTGGAAAGAGGCTATATAAGTTGTTATATACAGTATTCGATGGATCATCTCTCGTTGATGGAGGATCTAGCAACTCGATGTCGATAAGATAAGGTTGAGATAAGACTTTCTACTTATCATAAAATAAGATTTATTTATTCAAAGCCAGAGGTCTAATCATCCGTGTAGATTAAGTAAACTCCAATCGACCCATAGATTAATTTGATTCAATGCCTTTGATCTCGAGAATCATTGGACTAAACAAAATTATGATGATAAAAACAAAATATTCTAAAATTTAAGTTAGTCCATAAACTAAAGTTCCTTCTTGGTAAAAATGATCTAAGCCGACTTGTTCTCAAAAGGAGCGACCTAAGCTAGCCATATATAAACAAATTTAACCTAGAAAGACAGTTATCTCGTATAATCAAATTGAATATGTACCATGGTTGCAATATGTATAGCTACACTTGCTTACATGGTACGTCAAATCCACAATATTAAATGGACACATGCCTACATCATATACAACGTTTTGGTAGCATAATGAATTTTATTGGTATTGGCCACTAGTTGATTTTATATATAAAATCCCAACCTTGTTATCTTGCTAACAAAAATCAACATGAGGTGTCGCACATTCATGTAGAAGGCTCCTGCTTCTCATAGTCCCGTATCAACTAATAAAAAGGATGTTATATAGGTTTATTAGTCTGGGTCGGTCCTCCTTCCAATAAATTTCATTGCGAGCTCCTATACAATCAACATAAAATCATAACTTGACGCTTGAAATGACATCACCAATCAATATATCAAGCTAGATTGTGGTAATATCTTCTTTATTATTTTAAATTAAATTTTGAAATATTTCGATTTATCCCGATGACATTCATCGATCCAGTTACATGGGAGATACATCAACCTTCACATTGCTTGATTGAATCGTGAAACAATGGGCACACAAAAGGGACCCAGCTCTTAGTGCACCATTACTTCCAAAATAAATAAATGCAGTCAAGAAGGGATCAAATGGTCCCTGAGTGGTCCAACTCCTGTTCCATCCCCTACCCAGCTCAATTCCAGTCTTCCAAGTGGGTCTCCAAGTAGCCGTCTCACCTCACCTCCAACTCTGTGATATAAGGCTCCAAACGCCCACATAAAACGATTCCACTGCTCCTCTATTCCCTTGAAGAGAGCGAATAGTCGCTTTTCTTCTCTAGACAGATATAAAAGCCACAAGTTATCATATCAACATGGTCACAATAACAGCCATTTTCACTTTTTACTTCTTTATAAAGTGCCATTATGTTACATACATCAATAATAAAAATTTAAATAGCAGCCATTAGTGAATATTTTTCTATTATGATTGTTGTTACTTAACAAGATGTTCATTATTTAACATTACCTTGTTTACCTAAATACAATAATATTTTAAAATCTAAATTTATTATTAAAAAAATTATTTGATAAGTAATTATTTTGGCAAGTAATTTTGATTATTTTGTTATTTTTTTATTACAGCCATGATAACTATCTTTGTAATGGCCATTAACAACTGATCTTGGTAGGATTTCTTGTAACTGGATTTTGGAGTCATTAAAACCTTATCAATTTGTCTATACCATCACTTTACATGACAAGGTTTCTTCTAAGGATTCATGGGGCTACAGTATTCTTTTTACTGTAGGCACATGCATTTAAATTCTGCTGGATTTGGTGGGACTTCTGGGGACCTCTGCTCTACAAAAGCCTTACCTATAGGCCGAATTAAGCTATTTAACCATTTTTTTCTTTTTAAGAAGTTTGGAGTCTTTCTCTCATTGGTGGGAGTGGATGAAAGAGTTCCTCTGGTGCACACAGAGTGCCTTAAAAAGAAGATACCAACTCAAGGAAAAGTTGGTGGTGGAGTGGCTGGGAGTTGCTACTTTCCTTGCATGAGAGTTATGAATTGGTTCTGGAGGTTTAAAAGCGAAACTAGGGTTTAGGTGGTTCAGCTACTGCTCTCATTCCCACAAGAAAACCAACAAATTAGTTTAGTTCTCTCTGGGGACTTGCCCAGTGGTTTTATGCTCTAATAAACATAAGTATCTGCTGTCTAAGAATTTGCAATTAATTGCATTTTCTTGATGCGGGTGTTTCGACTATCGATCTATTTGGTCCATCAACGATAAGAGTGGTTTAATTCAGATTAAACCTGCATGTGGACTCTTTGTGCAATATATACATAAACCCTTTTTTTTCTTCTTTAAGATAAAAATGCTCCTCTTTTTTATGTATCTTATGTTAGTACTTGATGTGGCCTCATAAAGTTAGGCTACATTTGATAGAACTATTAGCAGTAGAGCTTTCAGAAATAAAATTTTTTGAAGCAGAACTTTTATAAGAATGTCTAAGATATCAAATGCGTATCAGAAAAAGTATATGCTCTCTATTCTCTTTATACTTTTTCAGCCTTCTTTTTTCTTTTGTTATTCTTCAGCATCCTATCTAATTTCATCATCGATCTTCTCTTCTTTTTTTTTTTTTCCCATATGCAGGGTTCGGATCTTCCTCTTCCTCAGTATGGGTCTATCAGCAGCCATATGCCAACTAGATCGAGGTGACAATAGTATCATCCATGTATCATTTCATCGAGGCTTATTGTATCTCATGCTATATTGGATGTTCATGCATTTTATGTACATGTATTTATTTATGTATACATCGTCACGGTGGCCCCACATTTTCCCACTTTTCATAAGATAAAACCAATTTACCAAAGTGAATCGCTGCAGCACTTTGAGGGACCACATTAAAGGACCGTCAGATGACACTGAATCCCATAGTACGGTGCTCGAATATACCAATTATTTTCCCACTGTGAAATCAGGTGGTAAACTCCGAGAGATCCATCATGTGATAGTGATGACATGACATCAAATCCACATCATTGTTTGGTTCAAAAGGGCCCCACAACTTGCTTCTTCCCCAATTGCCCCGTACATACTTCACACAGATAAGAACAGCTCAGCAGCTGGAGCACACCACAATTTTGGTGCTTTTTGTGATCTTGATTGATAGATTTTGTGGCATAGAAGATATTCTCTCGCATCGTCCAGTGTTCCACCCCTGATGCTGAAGTCTCGGAAGAGCAACATCCTCCTCCTGATCTTTGATCACAAATGCAACTCTAGCTTCATCATCACTATCAGACAAACTACCATCAAAATTTATTTTGAGATAGCCAGAAAAAAAGGCTCCCAAAAAATAAGAATAGACCTAAGTACTATAATAGTAAAATAGGGGTTCCATTACCTTCATGTTATATTGGATAAGAGCAGCTCAGCAGGAGCACACCACAATTTTGGTGCTTTTTGTGACCTTGGTGAATGAAATTTGTCGCATAGGAGATATTCTTTCATACTGTCTGGAGCTCCGTCTCCAATGCTGAAGCCTCGAAAAAGCAACGTCCTCCAACAATGACCAATCTAGAATTCTAAATTTTGATCACAAACGTAACTCCATCATTATTATTGGGCAAGCTACTATCATAAAAAGAGGCTCTTAAGAAATAAGAATAGACCTGAAGACTGTAACGGCAAAATGACGGTTCAATAATCTCCACGTCATACTGGATAAGAGCACACCACAATTTTGGTGCTTTTTGTGACCTTGGTGGGTGGAATTTGTCGTGTTGCCGGCACCACCAGAACAGCTCCTCCATTATAGAGAGTGGAGCATACACATAAAGGAATGGGAATAAAAGTTAATCCACACAGCGCATGGTACGCCGTTTGCTGTTCATCCTTGACATCTTTCCTACTCCATTCCGGATGTTTCGCAGGAGCCAACAATGGCACGATGATTGATGCTGCTCTCAATTGTTTCATTTGTTTTTTAGTTGCACGGCGTACCATTACACGTGGCATGCGATGATTTGCACGGCTGGGCTCTCTCTTGTCTTGTGGGTATTAACTAGGGTTTGCTCGTGACAAGCAGATACGTCCATTGGAGGGGACCTTTGTTCACATGATTAATGCTGGCTTGACATCACTTAACCCCACGTGTGATGTAAGGTGAGCCTTTCTTTTGAAAGCTCTTTTGTCCGTCTGAACTTTGATTCAATCCGCTCTAAGTCAGATTAAATTATTTTTTCATAAAATAGTTATATTGGAATCTAAATTTTTAATTTATTTAATAAATAGTTCGATTTTGTGTTGGCATATTTTTGATCTTTATTGTATTCGACCGAATCTGATTGCCACCCTTGTTGTAGCTTAGCACCGTAAGAAGACTCTTTTATATTGCCACAATATCAACTTCAAGTAGTTTCACTTTGGTTGTTTGGCCTCTGTCTTTATATTTGGAAGAATCGAATTCAAACTCAGGTGGTGTTTCAATTTTATATCTTTAAAAAGTACATATTATTTTTTAAAATTAGAATTAAAAATATCTAGTTGATATTGGCACCATGAATAGAGTTAAATCCAGATCATTGTATCGAACAACTGATGTTTTTACTAACTCAAATGAGTTGGCATCCCAAGTGAAACAAGATGTAACTATTATTTTACGTCAACCATCTAGCGAAAGTGTATGATGGTGGGCCATAAGTAAAATATGTTGAAGGGTTTTTCACCATGACCTTCATCATTTGGCGAATTGATGAAGCTTCCCTAATCTATCTATCGAACATATTGAAGGTCCAATGAAGCCATCAGGCATTCGAAATGGTCGGCACTTAAAAGGACATTCTTACAAGATATGCCGAATGTTTCAATTATTTCATTACATTTCAGGAACTTTTGAGTATAATCAAGATCTCATCAAGGTCAAAAATTCTTATTGTAGAAAGTCTTGCTAACTCCAAGTGATGATGGAGTTTGATCTTGTTGGATCCACACAAGAACTGGAAGTCTGGAAGCTAAGTCAGTAGAGAGTTACAAATATTCCTACAAAGTATATATTGCGTTTACAGCAATACTAGTAAGATACTGCCACCTTAGTTCCATGCTCTTATTCTGGATGGCGTTTAAAAGGTTGATTAATTAACATTAATACTATATTCTTAAAGAAATTAGAGCTAGCAAACGTTTGCACTGTTTCCACGTGCTTATGAGTGCAGCGAGCTTTGCTTCCTCAATATTAATTCATGTTTGCTTTGGTGAATAGAAACCTACTTGAGTACTAGAGTTGCATACACAAGCTAATATACTAGCGAGGGAAACTAGCCAAGTGATCCATGCACGTTCGTATCAGTAAGCATGCTTGGGTATATAACCTTCTCTGGAATACATGTAGGCCCTATAACAAAGGGAGGAGGTGCCCATTTCACATTTCATGTGGCCAAAAAAATTCTCTAGCTACTAAGGCTCCCAGCTGTAGTATTCCTCTAGGAGAAATTATTTAAAATATATTTAGTTGGAGAGAGTTGAGTTCTATAATAGAAATGAGAATGAGTGACTCTCATCTCTTAGTTGGGGTGTTCTATTCACATTTCGACGGCAGAGGGAAACGAAAATGTCACAATCCTTCAAAATCTAATCCGAACTCTCATCCAATATTCAAGACTCGTTCTATTTCAGATTTCGATTCTAGTCACGAACCAAATACCTTGAAAAATATGATTATTTCGATTTCTATTCTAATCCATTTTCATTTCGGTTCCCATTCCGGTTGTGAACTAAATATATTTTTAATATTTGACATGTTGCATTACAAGATCTAGAGGTTTAAAGATGTAGCTTTAGGCATGCATATTGCAAGTGAGTTCAATCTTTTTGAGGGACGATTAAACTACTATCCTGAAACTCTAAAGGTTCGATGGAGTCGGTGCGCTGTCTCCTATGGAGGACATGGCAACCACCATGAATTCATCTTTAAAAGGTTCTGTCGCCTCGGCAGCAATGCTCCTGTGCCACGTCCGTTTATGGGTGCTTTTTGGCCAGTCTCCCACCGAAAGGACTTCAAGCAAGAGGGGTAGACCGCCATGGTTATCTCTTTTCATGGAAAAGCATCAGTTTCTCAGACAAGGTAGAAGATGAAGGAAAGCCAAGAATTCAGGGATTTCGACGTATGAAATAGTGGAACGACAATGAAGGCTAGGTGGATTCTTGAGGTTTTATTGCACCAGTTCTTTAAGGAGTTTTTTTTTCTTTTGCACTACTGTGGGAAAGGTTCCTAGCCCCTAGTAATGTGTGACAGCAGATTCGAAATACCTGGACGACTTGGAGTTTGTAGGGCTGCATGATGGTGTGGGAGGATTTTGGTGTGAGCCATAATTCTCTACACTACATATTTTGCACCACGGAGAGCTGTGTAATCCTTGATCACTGATATATTATCCAATTGTAGAGCTGGAAGGTTATCAAATATGGCGCTTCACGTTGCATGCCAAACATAATGTAACAATGTTAAACGCCAAACAACCGATAAGAGAACATGGTGGTAATTGTATACAATCATTCTCTGCAGTGCAAAACACCCACCACAGAAGATCTGAATCCTTTAATTGTGTGTAGCCCAGCATACAGAGCCATAAAATGTTTGTCCTTGAATTTTGGCCTTATGTCGTACATGTGTGTGCATCCACGTATCTGTTGATCTTTTTTTCCGTCAATTTAAAATTTTGGAGCCGATTATTCAATAATTTTAGTTTGATAAGGGGTGATAATTAGTGATAATTTATAAGATTCCATAGGCAGCTGGTCTAATAAACTAGGCACTCATTAGAATAGATTAAGTTGTCGAGCATACAAAGATTAGGGAGAAATTAAAAAACAAATAAAACACATAGCTTTATAATGGGACAAAAAGGATTTTTCAGCATGAATGATCAAAAATACATGATAATGCTATTATGTCTAGCCCGTCTTGGATGATGTATCCACAAAAATCTAGACATGAATAATTACAATATAGGCAGGTCTACCTCCCTTCTCATAAGAAAAAGGAAAAAAAAAAAGAAGCCATTTCCATCTTTATCATTTCACATAAATCGACATTATAAAGAGCCATTACATGCAAAGACTAAGGTGGCTACTCCCTTTGAAGAACATCTCAAATACACAAACCTCCATGGGCTCTAGCTCCATAGATGATAAATCAAAATGAAGCCAAATATCTGGACTTCAATATTGCCAATGGGGGAGCACTGACACAGCCACACCTGTCCATTAAAATCTTTGTACAATAGACCATGCCATCATCATGACTTAGAGTGTCATGTGATTGTTTTGATGACTGCTGCTTCATGTACTCTAAGATTCTTTCAGAAACTAAAAAAACGGAGCATAGTACAATTGTACATGAGCTCACGGGTTTTCCACAGCAGTAGAAAGTCACGTTGCCCGGATAACGACATTAATAAGTGGCCCTGCGTGCTTTACCATCTCTGTGCAGCCTTACTTCTCCACGTCAAAATGGCCACAAAGTGGAGGAAACCAAGGTGTGATTTCTCTTGGAAAAGATGATCTCACAGTGGGAGGATCCGAGTCCAAAATTTCAGGACCATTTTGGCCAGCTAGAGGCAAAACTTTTATGGAGCCCGAAGAAGGTACCCAGGATGAAAAAGAAGATGGCCATTTGCGAGAGAATCTCCCAGCTATTGCGAGGATTCTGCTCTTGCCCTTATCAGAAGAGCCCATTCCATTATTAGCCTGCAGGGATGTGCCTGAAGTTAGGCTCCAATAGGGCCTGCTCTAAGTAATGGTTTTGGCAAGCCGGTTCGAGCTGAATCCATGCTAGGGTAGCGGACCACCGACACCTCGAAGGATTGCTGATCGAATGCTGATTATAGGTGGCTTAAACTTGTTCTAGCAATTGGTCGGGTCAGGTTGGGTCGGTTAGGATGAAAATCCAATATCGATGCCGTTTGATCTTGACCCAAACTAGACCAAATCTGATAGCGGTTTGGTCGAGGCTGGCTTGTACTCATTGGCAGCTCGGTCTAGTTCACATGACCTTTTTGACCAGTTTTGCATTGGGCTTTAGTCGGACCTTGGGAAGAAATTGACAACCATAAATCTGAGAGATGAATTTTATGAGAAACAGGTCTCCCTCTATTTTCTATAACATCTGTCTCATAGAGAATGATGTTTTATGATTATCTAGTTTAAAAACCCATGGGCAACCAATTGGTCCCTAAGCTTAGTTCCATAATGCCATAACTCTGCCACCAAACAGATGGGCTGCGTTTTGCAATGCCGCAGTGGTTGTTTATATCCAGTCCTTCCAAGAAAGATACTCCGGAAGCAGTTTCATATGCATTAACAGAAACTTTATTCTATAGTTTTATTATGTGACTGCAATTTGACATCTATACAATGTCTTAGATTCAGAATATCTATACTGAGACATGACGCTATGTTTGATCACTTTTGTAAAATGAATATTACTACAAAATATGGTCGAGTCGATGGATCCAATAAAATTTGAGTTTGCACCGGATCTGAACCCCTGATCTAAATAGGATTCTTCTATTATAATTTATGTGGCTGGTATTTCTTAATTTGAGTAGATTCAAGGATCCAGATTGCTGCAGGACAGAAATAATTGACACTTTTATATATAGTATAGAACTATAGATGGTTGTCGAACTATAGCTTGTTGCGATTAGATAATGTAGGTAAAGATAAATGATGATTAGTGATAAATCTAGTATTAATAATCTTTATTTATGCATTTGAGTGAGTAGGTTCCTTAAGTCTTTTAACTGACTTCTTCAAGTCTCTTCTCTTTTTCAGCCAAACCCAAGTTACGCTCCAGTTTGAAAACTTGGAATTGAGGAGAAAGAATGGAACGGAAGGAAAAGTTAAAAATTTTGATGTTTGGAAGTTTTTTTAGTGAAGGAAAAGGAAAAGAAAAGGAGGAAATAGGAGGAAAAATTTTGGGCTCCAATTCTCTCCTTTCTTTTCTCCCATAAGTAGGAGGATTTGGAAAGAAAGGAATTGAAACTTAATAAATTTTTTATAATACCTATTTTACCCTTAAATTAAATAGGTACCAAATTAAAATGACAAATATATCTTAGGGTATTTTAGTAAAAGTATTAAAAAGGTATGCTTCCTTTTCTTTTCTTTCCAAACTTCCAAATAAGAAGAAGGAAAGTACTTTCTCTTCCCTTCTAAAACTCCCAAACAATAGGAGAGGAAAGTCTATTCTATTCATTTCTTTTCTTTTCCCTCCTCATTAAAGTTTTTCTTTCTTTTCTTTTCTTCCCAAAAACTCCCAAACGGAGGGTTAAGGTTTGGATTTTAAGCCCACAGGATCATGCTTTTACTGTACTTGTTTTTTTTATATATATGGAAAGTGGAGGAAGCTAGAAACTTCCCCCAGTTTATTATAAAAGTATTAAAAAAAAATTACAGTGATGTTTTACAAGATCATATGAGAGAGAAGAAGCATAAAGTGAGTAACTAGAGAATGGAAGACAATCTGATAGAAAGGGCGTTGTGACTATGAGATGATTTAGCCAAACATAAGTTATACCACATTAAAAAGTTATTCATGATTTTTTTTTATCCTGTAATTTGCTGATGAAAGTTATCACGTTAAAAGTATGGTAATAAACCAAATTTTTGACTGTAACGTACTCTTATTTTGTTGAAGCATTTCAATTAAACAGAGGTGGGTTTGGAACCGGACCCTCACATGAACTCCTGGCTGCACTTGGACCAAGCCTGTAACTTTGAATTTGGGCCAGAGGTGGGTCTTCTTGTGCCTTTGGTACATTCCTTAAAGTTGCCTTGTAATGTTATCAGAAGTTTGGGTACACTTGCAGAAATCTGCAATAGAACAGCACATTGCAAACAGGAGGAAGCAGTGAATGCCGGTATGCCTAATAATTTCTTTAGCTAATGATTTCTCCTTGGACCATGCATTGGATTTTACTGTTGTCTGATCATCTCATAAAGCTTTTAGATTCTCCAATAAAAATCCTTAGCACTTGGTGAAAAACAGAGAACTACAAAACTCACTACAAAACTTGCATATCGAGGCTATAATCTGATACAATTGGCTGATTATAATCATGATTCCCTACCTCTTTCGTCTTTCAGCAGTCGCTCGAAGTCTTACAAGCTCGTTGCAATGTGGCCACCATTTACTGCTGCACTTGGCCTCTTGTTTATCCACAAATTGGGCAGAGACATGGTGGCTTCAGCCAATAAGAATCAGAGACCTCAATATATAAAGTTTGCTTGCAGTTGGCCATGTGAGATTGCCACCGAACACTCGGTCTTAGTTCGATTAGCTGCACGTTTAGATCACTTAATAAAGCCAAAATTACAGCTTTTTCACTAAGATGGCTAATGCAAAGTATGAAAGAACTGTGTGCTTTCCTAAATGAAAAGTAAAACCAACTTGCAGGCACCTAGTATAAAAGATAGCTGAAATATTAATAAGAAGGAACAGTGGTGATCTAGAGCAAACTTGGTCATTGGTTCATGGAAGGTAGGAAAGAGAACCCGCTGTATTAGCACCAGAATTTGAGATGTTTGCTGGAAACATGCCATGGATTTGAGTTAAATAAATGGACAGGAAGAAAGTTGACATGATACTAATGGCTCTAGTGGCAAAAGATAACAGTGTCATACTTATCTGAAATGATTTCTCCCCCTTCTTTTTGTTGCAGGAGGGCATGTGTGTCATCGATTCATGACACCTAAGTATGCAAAGGTGGATGTGGGAGAACTTTTTTTTTTCTTCTCTTCATCCTGAAATTGCCAACGCCCAGGACAAATAATGTTTTGAACGCATGGAAGGGAGGTAAACGTTAGTTAATGCATGGAATCATGAATTAGGTGCCTTAAATTGGTCGGCTGAAAACATTTCTTTATTATATTTTGTATATATAAAAAAAAATCGATCCCATCGTATAGGAGCTAGCCAAGATGAAGTCCATTTCTGTGCAGCTCAGCCAGAGCATATTAATAAGATCACATGTTCTGATCACTAAACAAATGAGGATGAGACGTGGCTTTGCATTTTAAACACCAAACTGATGCATGCAGTTGCAAGGGGAAATGCTTTGTTTAGGTTTTGGTGAGGGGACCTCACCCAACTCTCTTCCAGAGATTAGAACCAAAACTCATTCTATATTTACACAAAGCCTATATATATTCCAATATATTTTGATTCAGATGCTGAGGCATCTCTCCTACCATATCAAGGCTCTTTTTTGGTTAGTCCTGCCAAACATTTATTTTTAATGAATAATAGAAATATGAAATTGAATATTAACTCCTGCTCAAACTGAAATAATGAATCCAAGCATGGAAGGGAAAAAAGGCTAAATAAAATTTTCAAAAAAAGAAAAAAACTTTTCAGCTATTTGAATGGTGAGAAAATTAAAATAACATATGAATAAGTTTCCAAGTTGCACTATTTTTTTTTTTTTAGTATAACCACACCTCATATAAAACGTGCATGAGTGCAACCAACAAAATCAGAAAAGAGAAGTTGACAAAGAGAAGAAGGAACAAACACTTGATTCTCCAAAGAAACCCTCCAGCGATGAGCCGCAAAGAAGGCCACCCAATCGGCTGCACTGTTCGCCTTCTTGTAGAGATGGGTGGCCCGAAAGGAGCCACACCCTCTCACTAGTCTTAGTATGTCGTAGAGCAGTGATTGCCCACCCACATCACTATGTCGATCTTGAACCTACTCGATCACCGTAGCTGAGTTCCCTTCAAGGTGAATGCAGATCGCACCCAAAACAAGTCTCGCATAGAATATGCCCTCCCACGCAAATCTAAGCTTAGCTTCAATGACAAAAGTGTCGAAGATCTGCCGGCCCCCGGCCACCACAATTCTGGTGTTGTGGTCTTTGACAACAAAGCCCATGTCCTCGCTGCCTCATCCCTCAGCAACACTGTCGTCGAAGTTCACCTTAAAAGAACTAGAGGGTGGAGGCTCCCAGGAAACAAAAGCAACTTTGGTCATTAAAAAACTTTCATTCCATCTCTCCCTCAGAATGAGTAGATCACAGACTCTGCACTCATCTAAATATTTTGGGTCGATCAAGGTTGGCCACCCACCCAATGGTTGCTCATACCGCTATCTGTCCTCCATGACATCAATAGTCTATCCGTCCCCAATCTCCCATTTGATCGTAGTGAAAATCGACGGGTCCCGAGCGCGGATCTCTCTCCAAATGAAGGAGCTATATGATGCCCAGTGCGGAAGACATGTGCACCGGCTGAAAATCCATACTTAGCCCTCATTAGAGAATCCCAGAGGCTCTCTAGTTTTAGGAAAAACCTGACGCATGTCTAGTAGCAAGAACTTTTCGCTGCTCAATCGAGTGAACACCCAAACCACTACTGCTGGTTGACTAACAGATGACATCTCAAGCCAGTAGGTGAACACCGCTCCCTCTCCCTCATCGGCCCTAGATGAAGCTCCTGAGCAGATGTTCTATACTCCTCGAAGATGCAAGAGGCACCATAGTGTTGAACAGTCCGCACCATAGTGACTCTGCCCATCATAGACAGATATTTTTTCTTTTCTCATTTCCACATCTTTAGAGACAATCAAGCATACTCTTAGTCAATAAAGCTGTCATGATTAGGAATTGAAAAGTTTTAATCAAAATGATAGGAATGCCTACTCAAAAAAGAATATTTATCTCTATATTATTTTTTAGAAAGATACTTTTTATTATTCTCAAACCCAAAGCGACCTAAATGCCATGCTAATAAATTGATTTGTAAAAACAGACCTATTACACCTACTTCTTACCATGAATGCACAAGTCAAATGGTGAATGCATTGCTCATCAGCTGCCAAATTATCTTCACTCTCCACTTCTTACCGCAACCTGAGGGGGGGTATCTCCTGCCCCTCCAATCTCAAGTTCCCACTAGCTTTTCCAAAAACCAAACTCAAAATGATCAAACTCGTAACGTGCATGATCAAATCAACCTTACTGGTCCATTCATGTCTTTCTTCAACTTTAGCAATGCAGATATCCAAAAAAAAAGAGAGGGAAAAACCTGATAATCATACAAAATAAACACAGACTTTCATCCCCTCAAACAAATTAAAACATGCATGGCCCCAAGCAGAGGAAAATATTTCTATGACAAACAGTTCATACAAGTATGCTTGGGCTTAAAAAAGAAAGAAAGAAAGAAAACTTCTGTACAAAACCAACCATCTCCCGCTTCCCGTTATTCCTTTTTTCGTAACATTATACAGCATAGATTTCCTTTTCGTTTTTTTTTTTTTTCCCGTTCTACAAGGAGGGAGTAAGGATGTTAAGAAGCGAGACTCTGGTGTTCACGAGACTCCTAAACACCCTCTCGGTCTTGCTCTCCAACGATTCGACGCACTCCTCCAACGCCTCCAACCTCTCCAACGCCTCACTCTCCCACTCCTCCCAATCCCTCTTCTTCAACGGAGACGACCGCCGCATCGATAGCTTCCTCAGCGGCCCCACCACCCAAGAAGACGCCCTCGACGTAGATGCCGCCGCCGCCGACGCGGCGGAGGAAACAGCCCCGATCGCCAAGAAAACCGCCGCCGAAGCCATCGCCGTGGCCGCCGTCGCCTCCCTCATGATCCCCGCCATCTCCGCCTCCGCCGCATCCGCCGCCAGCGCGGAGGTCGGCGATCTGGATGCTTCTCGAATGGAAACGGCGAGCTTGGCGAGATCTTTCTGGATTCTTTTCTGGTACCGGACGGAGGACGCGACCCGGGCCTCGTCGCGCCGCCGGATGGCGGTCTGGAGCTCGGACTGGGTTTCTTTGAGGGAGATGAGGACGGATCGGAAGGAGCCGTAGGCGTCGGCGAAGCGGAGGAAGTCGTCGAGGAGGCGGTCGGTCCAGGGGGCGGAGGAGCGGCGGCGAAGGGTGTCCTGGGCCTGGGGGAGCTGGAGGAGGTCGTCGAGGGAGGCGTGGAGGAGCTCGATCCGGGCGAGGCCGGCGCAGATCCAGTCCGCCGATCCGGACTCCGGCTCCGGGCGGGACTGCCAGGACCGGAGTGCGCGGATCTCGTCCTCAAGCGAGGCGACGGCAGGGTGGGAGCGGCACGGGAGACTGGTGGACCGGACGTGGTAGGCCTTCTCCGGCAGCGCCCGGCCTTTGCGGCCGGGGCTGCTAGGATTTGGCCCCGGGAGGGACAAAGAGCGGCGGAAACCGGCGACCATTTCTTTTTCTTTCTACAATTAGGTAAGCTATATCTGCTCTCTTACTCTCTTTTCTTCTTCGATTTGTTGCTATTTCTGGCTGTCGAGGGATGGGAAAACAGGGGAGGAGGAGAGGGCTTATAAAAGGAAGGGGGAGCGTGGGAGATGGGTTTAAAAAAAATTGGGTTTAAAAAATTGGGGCCGGAGCGCACGAACGGGGTGACGTGGGGAAGGAGGCTCGATCCGCGAATAAAGGCTGCTGGGGCCCGGGGGCGAGGCCTGCGGGGGGAGATGGGCCTGGGGTCGGTGCTCCTGGGTTCCATTCTGGCCGCAAGGGGGACACCACGTGGGCTCAACACGTGGGGCCTGAATAGGTCTCCCCGGCGCCGGAACGGGTCGCGGTCCAAACCCCGGTCTCATCCGGGCTTGTTTGGTGAGTCGCTCCCCCAGCAACGTGAGACCTCGCCTAGTCGCCTGGCCTCGTCATATGAGAGTGTTTTCAGAAATTTATGGAGGAAAATGTAGTAGATTGTTAAAAATGTTATATAGAAAAAAACTTTTGGAAGAAAAAATTCATTTGCCTCTGAAATGAATAAAAATAAAAGCAATAAATAGTCTAGGTTGGTGCGAATGCTTCCTTTCACGTCAATCTCAATATGAAATTTAAACAGTAATGGTGGCAAATAGATCTTAAATTAATGCAGACTCATTTTTTAAATAAAAAAAGATATAGATGAGCGAAATTCATTGGGATAATGAATCGTGACGTTGGTGCAACTTGAATCCAAATTGCTGGCACTTGATTCTCAATGACTTAAACAACTAAACAAAAGAACACTCTCTTCGATTGGCTCATTTATTAATAATGAGTTTTAACAAGCCTAATTATTGAGCCTAATTAGTTTTAACAACCCATGGTCTTGAAGGATGGCCATCGGGACTAAAAAAAGAGATGAAGCGTCCGGATCAAGATGGGATGGTTGGCTTGGATGAGCACAAGAGGGCCTTTTTGTATTGACTTGGCCCCCCGCATGCTTCACGGCTGTCTCATCCTTGGCTGATGCATTGAGTACACGAACGAGTGAGCCGAAACCGTTGGGAGGGGGTTGACTTTGGAGGAGAAACAGCGAGACAATGGCAATAAATGGTCTCAACTCTCAACACCTTGTTTGGTATCGCAAGCTGTTGGTAACTGTGAGATCCACGGCAAAAGAGAGCTGGACTCTCGTGACGGTGAATAACGCGCGAAGGAACATAACAGCTGTCTCCCTTAGATGTGGCCACGTAACACATCCATGCATGCCACCTTTTCTTTTTATGTGCAGAGGTTCTCTGCTCTCTATGCGCTAAGTGATGACTAAGCAAGATCCAATTGAATCTCTGGGATGAATTAAAAATATGGAGTTGTTCGGTTGCCAACCGGACATGACAGGTGGGTTCTGTTGGGGAGCCAATATAAACATATCTGGAGCTTCTCGAATCGTGTGATCTGGACTCGTTTCTCTACTCTACTCATTGGGAGATTCCAAATGTCTCCGCCGAACCCCTTGTCTAGGTTGTGTTTCTGAAGAAACCATGTGTCGATTGTTCCGGAATCCACGTGTTGGGCTAACGAGATTCCAAATGTCTCCTAGTGTGGGTTGCGTTTCTGAAGAAATCGTACGTCAGCTGTTTTTGAAATTCACGTGTGGGCTTCCGGGCTTTGGAAATGCCGTTGCGGCCCCATCAAGACTTCAAGAGCCTTATGGCTCTGGGGTGTCTCACTATAAAATTGATAAATAAATTTATATTATTTTATTAACTTAAATTCCGAGACAAGCTATGATTTTAACTTGATAAAGCAATATTTTGAGTTCGAACTCTGCCACCACACTTCGGCCGAAAAAGAATGGTGTCTACCCGAGAGATGGTGTATTCGTAACTCTGGGTTTGGCAGGCTGGTTTCTATTTTTTTTGGGTACATATCGGCAGGGTGGTTGAGCCTAATCTTGGGAATGCAAACTGGGCAATACCCATGGGTCTCAAAATCTGGTTTTCCTTGACGAGTGAGAAAGCAGCATCATTCTTTTGTTTTTAGGATGTGGAGAATTATTGTGTGTGGAGCTTGGACTTTTTGATTGCCTCTTGTAAAGGAGCTTGGTTTGGGAAGTGGTTGAGCGGCTTGAGCCCAGTTCCGCAACTGCAAACTGGACACAGCCGTGGGTCTCGAAATCTGGTTTTCCCGAGTTATGATGGCGGCGGTATTCTTGCTTTTAGGAATCAGGAGTTACCATTTGTGGAACTATACATTGGATTGCCCCCTGAAGGGAGATTAGGTTTGCAGCTTATTTTATGGATTACCGCAAGAAGAGACTGAGGGTTATATTTGAGAATTTCTCTATTAAAATTTGTTAGACTTGAGGTGTGAGTTGGATTCTATTTGAGTGGATGAATTTTCGCATCAGGCCCAAATTAAGTAGGAGAGGAGTATGGATTATATTTGAGGTGATACGATTTCACCCTGTAAAGGATTTTGAGTATACGATCCCATGTTTACTTATGCACATACGTTTTTTTTTGGGTTTTTCTGTTCATATGTTCTTTACTGGAATCTCAATAAATCCAGATACTCATCAAAAGCCCATCCTAATCCTGCCACATGTTGTGGGAGGATTGGTGTTAATCATGGAACTTAGCATGATACAAGAGATGGTTGACTATTAAGTTAGACAGCAGTAAATGGTCCAGAGAGCTTATTCTGTACTAAAAAGAGGCCCAAAGATTTGTCCTGCTGGCACTTGAATCACTTGACATCGGCCTTCATGGAGAACCAAAACCAAGGTGTATTATATCCTGGAAAATCTACTTTCAATATTTCTTCTTATCATAAAATCCAATCCGAAATTTTGATAGCAGTTACACAGAGCTGGTTGAGATTTAATCTAGTTGTTAAACAACAAAACCAGGCAACAATGAAGATACAATAGAACAGGTTAAAAAGAGGCTGGTTCAGGCTACCAAAAGTTTTAGCCTAAGAGTGATCATATGATGCAACATACTGAATTTGGAACGAGTTAAACTGGATCAGAACCTCACCCTTGTGTGCCAATGGCAGAACGACAAGTAACAGGTTAACCATCAGGTATTTAGAACTAGAAGATCACCAAATTAACACCAAGTTGCCAGCACATTTTCAGAAATAGAAATGGTATTAAATATAGGGTTTTCACAGAACATGATAATCCATTTCATATGAAGAGGAGTCTAGACAAGCTAAATCGAGCAAATATAAACAGGCTCAGTTTTCCAATCCACAATTTTATGTAATAACAAAATGAAATGAACAGTTTCATGTCCCAAATCAACCTTATTGACTAGCATTGCAGTCACACAGGCAACAGCTCGAAACCTTTCTCAGCAGACACCCTTGGGATTTCTAATGAGATGCCTGAAGAAAAAAAGGTAGGTATTAGAGAATGGTATCCCAAGAAAGTAGGGGATAAAAAGATCAGAAACAAACTAGATGGGATACTGAGAATTGGGCATATCAACAATAAAACTGCCTATACGCATCATATTACCAGAATAAGATGATGTGAAACATAATTTTTCTATTTTATTCTTTTTTCTTTAGACTTCCTAAGCATAATTAATGATAAAGAGCTTTCACCAGGATCTGCTGTCCTTGTTACCTACCAACAATGCTCTATACATGCCAGGATATTTAATTGTATTACTAAATCCTATCTGGCACTCCATACAAGTGTTCGGAGCATGCAGACCATTTAATTACTATTAGGTGCTATACATGTATGCATACACATGGTTCATTCCTAATCACGATGCACATTACATGAATATCAGTAACATGGTTGACAGGGTAACAAAACTTTAAAAAAAAACATAGGAACATTGTCTAGCTGCACAGCTGATCATCTAAATTATCCATAAAGACTGTTATATAACATTGGCATATTAACTGATCTTGAGAACTGCATGACTTCAGAAAGTAATCTTTCCCTTTGAACATGTTTTCTGATTTCTTCTCTGATGCCAAATCAATCAAATGCAAACGAGTCGCCAAAAGATTTTCCACTGCCAATCCCACCTTTTCCTTTAATCGTTCAATTTTCACCATGTGATGGTTCTCCTTTTATGTTACTGACCAGAAGGAATGTCTTCAGACGGGTCATCTACTTGTTTTTGAATCTAATCAAGAAATTTAGGTCTTTTGGAAGAATCCTACAAGCCACTGTTTTTAACTTGCCAGGGTTTAAGCACCTGGGTATGCCATATGCATACCAAAATCAGAATACTCACCTATGTAAACTATGGTTTTCATGTTTTGCAAGTATAGGCTTCCTTGCAGAGACATTTAGAGCACTTGCTCTGTGGAACTGGTTATTGTCACCTTTCACTTGTATAAAAGTATAGGGAACATTTTTCTAATTAAAAAATTAAAGAATTGGAAAGTTTGATGTTTGGAAGGCAACATTCAATGTCAGATTCCCAAAATCATGAAGCATCTAAGATCTGAAGAATTGGATAGCTAGCTGCTCTTTAAATAGATGAAGACTGAAGATCAACTAAAGTATTTTTTCTTTAAAAAAAAAAAAAATCAACTGACACAAGCTGTCCCATGATACCAAGATGCATTAATTGCCTCCAATCTACTAACAGAATCTCCAGATAGTGTGACTTGGATAATTCAAACTTCAGGTTTCTTGACCCTGTTATATAATAGGAGACTTCGAGCTTTTATGCATAATATGATATTCCTAGCTTCATATGGCCTCACCATGAAACGATCATCCTTTTGGTGTCTCTTGGCATTTCTACCTTTCTCAAGTGACTAGATATAACTTTTTTTTGATGAAACTAGGTAATGCTTTACTTCATGAGTCTTATTTATTTTGTTTAGGTTATAGCAACTAACCCTACAGGTTGCATATGAATGAGTACATCCACAGAGTTCCACTCGAAGTACTAAAGTGTTGCCACGTCAAAGTTTTTGATATTCCATGTTGAATATTCACTTTGGACTTTGAACACTGCATTACAGGATCTTACTACCAAGCAACTATGCTCTGAGTAGATGAGGTCATTACTTTAAAAAAGTGCCTAGCATGCATTTTAACTAAGTAAAAATGGAAAAAACCCTGGAAAATATAGAGCTAGTACTGGTGTTATTTTAGGACTTCGACAACTGTATTGCAGGATTTTATTAAGCAAGCAACTTCCCTCTAATTAGCTAAGGTCATTATTTTGAAAAAGTTCATGCATGTTAGTTAAGTAAACATGGAAAAATCCCTTAAAATATAGAGCTAGTACTAGTGCTATTTTACATGCTCAGCATTATAATTGCATACATGTATAAGTATACAAAATACCTCATGACAATGCAGTTACAAATCCCGGCCAATAACAGTGCATATGGTATATCCCTCCAATAAAATGTACATACTTCCAAACTCTTCCCAATTTATGTCAAATAAAACTTTACACACTCCATGTTTTTTCAGCAAAAAGGAATTCATACGTTTTGTGTTCTTCTCTTTGATTAATCTGGAAGTAATAAGTTCACCATTCACTCATGAGTCCAGTGATTATGCAGCAATGCTTCATATATTTCTGCTATCAAATATTTTAAATGAAAAATTGCTATTTCTCATTTTTATTAGTAATGGCTCAAAAACCACGAACTTGTCCATGGAAATAGTTATAGCACTTCAGAAGCATCACAAGCTCTCATAGCATCGGTTGCAATGAAATACCTCATGCCCATGGTCATGCCCATGAGAGTGGTCTCCGTGCCCCTCCCAAGGATGACGCCAACCCTACAAAGATTGCATGGGACATAACCATTAATATTTGAGATAATTAAAAGACAAGAATGGAATTACTGAGAAAAGAATCATACCAAAACTACAGGACCATCTTGCTTAGCCCTGTATAAAACCCAAAACCTGCAAAAACAAAACACGCAGCATTGGAGTTATCATCATTGATACATAAAAGTCTGTCATGTATAATATGCTAGTTTCCCTAGTACCACTGGCATCCACAAATCATCTATATGAGTAATAAAAACTATCATGTTGTGACTATTGCGCCTCCATATCACGGCCCCAAGTATTCACCTCCATTAGTAGTAGAATATTGCCATGAAATTTTTGAACTTCTTCCATATTAAAACACAATCATAGTGATGGCAATGGCATAAAGAGCTATACTTTTTTTTAAAAAAAAAAAGAACTTTGTCAAGCTTGAGTACACATATAACAGTCTACATATGAAGGATATTTCTTACTCTGTTACAGAAGTTAGCTCAAAATAGATATGCATAGCAGATTACCAAACTAGAGTATTTGAACCACAACATGAATAAAATAAAAGCTCTCATATTTAAATGATGAACTAAATCACACAGAATAAAATATAATGCAGAATAATACTAAAAAAAGTGATGATGATTGTGTTGCATATATTACTCAGGACCAAATGTGTCAAACCATCAATCTGTATTCTCGTTTAACAGCCAAAAGAGTGGGTCAAATAACAAAGAGGGCTTCTACCATACACCCAAAAATTGAAGAGTAAAATAGTTGGTCTATAATGTGAAATAAGCTGGAGACAAGGTGATGGATTTATCTAGTTGAAAGGGAGTTAAAAAGTTGTTACCATGCATGGGTTGTTTATCAATGATATCGAGACATCTTGCATTTAGGACATGTTTAGAATTGCTCAATTGAAATTTTATTTCTCTGACAAGTCTTTAAGTTAGAATCCCCTCCAAATAATTTCTTAATGCTACCATCCACATCTTATTTGGTCTCCATAACCTCCTTTTTTGACCCTTCGACCTTATGCCGGAGACCCCCTCCTTGCCAATCGTAGTCTGTAGTCTTCTCAAAACATATGAAATTCCAGCATTCACATTAAAATACTCATCTTCGCTGTATTAATCTTATGATCATGGGTTCTTAATGTTAACCAACATCGATATAAATACGGTCTTATGAATTTATGTCTAAATGTCAAATCATAACATGGCCAATACAAGAATTTCAAGGAAATATGCATGTCATGCTAGAAAGCAGTGCACCGAAACACGTGGCCTGCATAATCTTAAAAGCTTCGATTAGATGGAAGCTATGGTGTAATCATAACCATAACCATCAAGCCTTGTCCCAACTATCTGATTTGGGCTTTATGAAGCCTAGTTTACCAAGCATTCCTATGTTTAGGGATACCTCTAATGCTATTTGATGTTTCTGAACATCTTTTTCACAATTTTCGTCCACACTACTGTAGTTCTTTCCCACCTCTTCCTACATCATTCAACAAATAAATTTAAGACACTCCTCCTTACCGAAGCCCTCTCGGACACTCATTGTAGATGCCCACGTCATCTACCTCAAAATCAACATAAGCTTTAACAGCAGAGTCAAAAACAAGAAAATGATAGGTGTGAATCCTATGGAATCCATATCCCACGAGAAAGTTTTGCCTCTTCTGGTGGCGCTTAGCAGAGATTCTTCTCTAAACAAGTCGATTAAACCAAACAAGGGGCCATCAAGCTGCGACTAGGGAATGGCGGTTTCAGATTACCCCAAGTAAAAGGTAGCGAATCATCTTAGTCCCTTCAGAAAAGAACAAGCAAAAAGAAGACAGCAGATCAAAACATCCACTCCGCTTCTCAATCGGTTTCAAGAATGGCTGTTTTCGCAGATTTCGATTAGATTCATTTCAACTGGAATAGCATTAACAACAAAATCCCCAAAACATCAAATATACTTTGCTTGTAACAATACAATCATTAATAGATGGATGAGATAAAGGCGAAATGGAGATAGATCGGAGGGGAGAGGGATTAGGGTTGGGGGATGGAAATCACTTACCACATGATGGCGCACAAGCCCTTGCGGTGAGGACGTGCCAGCGCTTGGGGCGGTGGATGGCGTAGCCCCTGTATGTCGTGCTTCCTTCGTGCCCCCCGCCGCCGGCCATCTCTCTTCCTCTTTGCTCTCGATCTATGACCTGTTGTTACCCTGGTTGTCCGCGGGGGAACGGAGAAGGTAGAGTATGGTTCCGGGACGACGGAATTTTCTTGAGCATAGCTTGTCGTAGTTTTTTTTTTTTTTTTTGGTTTTTTTATCGAAGCTTGTGGTACGTTGGAATCAGATCCAACGAGTTCGAATCAAGGACTCAATTATCGGGTTTTTTTGGGCATAGAATATCGATTGTTATAAACGAAATTTATTAATAAATAATATTTTTTTGACAATACTCTTCTCAAAAATTTAAATTTATTGCAAATATTTTTAAAAAATTTATATTTATTTTTAACCTCATAAAATACTCTTTTGCAAAAATACTTCTTTCTTCTAATATCACTAATAAAAACCATATTTATTTTAATTAAAATAAAATAAAATTTTGAAATTATTTTTTGTTCCTCATCGCGATCTCTTATAAATGTTTTTTTTACACATCTACCTATTAAAAATATTTTAACCATTTTAATTTAAAACTGTTAATTTTTTTAACGATATTAGAGGTATAGGTATATATATGCAAAAATAAGAAAAAAATATAATAACAAAACAAGTTATTTTACAAACTATGCATATAAACATTAATTATGGCAGAATATTTATGCAAAATTCGATATTTAGAAAGTATTCAAGAAAAAAAAAATAAAATTCACGAATTCAATAGATATATAGAAAATATATTATTATTATTATTATTATTATTAAGATTAAAAATTTATTTTCAAAAACGGGAAAGGGTTAATTTTTTGCCTCTTATCTCACACCTATCTCATATCGCTGTTAATATAATTCGAGTAGTTAGTGACTATTTAATTTATATATTATTTAGTTATTATATATATATAATAAAACTTTGGCTTATGCAAAAAAAATTTATTCGCTGCATAGAAGTAGATGTTAATGGGTGTTAATATAATACGTAAGTGATGGTAACGATGAGATCTATAAACAGGTATTGGGATTAGATGATTCGGATCACTCTCCCTACGGCTCACCTGGTCTACTGCCTTTTCTACTTCCCCTGGACACCCACCACACCACCTGGAGTCTCTAGATTCATTCCACTCAGCGCGAGTGACCCGATCCGACTCGTTCAAAAAAGGTAGGGCTCCTCGCCCAGCGGGCCCCAGGTACGCATGCGAAAATCTAAAGTTACCGTTGGAACTCGCTCGTCCCCACTTTCTACGCCCCCACCTTCTCGTCCTCTTCTCCTCCTCCTTTCTCTTCTCCTCTGCAATGCCTCCCGAGAGCAAATCTCCGCTCCAGAAGCTAATGGGTGCGGGCGCCTCCATGTTCCGCTGTGGATTCAACTCCTCCAAATTGTACGACCACCATCTCTTCTTCTTCTTCTTCTCGCCAGCTCTTGTACTTCGGTTTTGGTTTTTTATGCTTCTTGTTTGGTTTTGGTTTTCTATGGAGATAAAACTCTTTTCTAAAGATAGAAGGGAATATATATATATATATACTACATATATATATAATGGCAGAAAAACGGAGTCGAAGCTGGCGACGGCAAGGATAAAGCTGCTGAGGAACAAGAGGGAGGTGCAGGTGAGGCAGATGAGGCGCGACATGGCCATGCTTCTCGAGTCCCGCCAGGAGGACACTGCCAGGATCCGGGTATTTTCTTTCCTTCCTTCCTTTCCCTTCCTCTGCTTGTTGCTCTTCATCTTCTTTCCTTACCTGTTTCTTGATTAGGGTATATGGTTGGCAAGTTTGCTCTGTTATTTTATGATGCTTTCTTGATATATCTACTTT
>NW_024068867.1:0-89982 GCF_009389715.1 Phoenix dactylifera | reverse complement strand
ACCTGCGGTGCTTCGGCTACTTCACAGTGAGTTATTGTAGTTTGACTGCCACAACATACATGGTCTCTAGCCATATGGGCCTCCATTGCACGTGTAGATTGGCTGCAGTAGCGTTCACTGTAGGAGTAGGGTATGCACCTACAAGGAATTATCGACCTTGATAGAAGAGGAGTGATCCTATGTGATTTGTTAGACTGAGTTCTAAACCTTGCCAGGGCAGTAAAGTGGAGAAAGAGTTTCCACTATCGAACTCAAGTCGAATAAATCTTGACATATGACAGACGATGGGTTTGACGAGTTGTCCATGACCTCCATCCTGTAGGGATCCACGATAGTAGGACTGTATCACATGTTACTGCACCTAAGAGGTTCATCATTCCATTCTGCTGGGTAGCCACTACATGCTGCTAGGTGTCACTGGTGGATGGTGGGACTCATAGGGATTATCTTGATGATCGATAAACCCCTAATGAGTTGAGTTGGAATCGTTCCAACCCATTGAAAGGAGTTTTCCATGATATAGTGATAGAGATCACAATATATCTCACTACCATCAGAATAGAACCTATGGCGTCACACACACTAGAAGTATTGACCGATCCGATGGTTGAAATCGTGATTAGGAATCACAAGAAATCAATTTGATTGATAAGAAGTTGAAGAGGAACAAAGGAATTAATTAATTGGACTTAAACACAAATCCTACTTCGGATAGGATTCCTAGAGTCCTAATTGGATTAGGACTGGGAATCCTAGTTGGAGTAGGACTGGGATCCTATTTGGAATAGGATTCCTACAATCCTAATGAGATTAGGAATTTTGAATTGGATTCCTACTTGGAGTAGGATTCCTAGAAATCCTAATTGGATTAGGACTTCGGATTCAAATGGAGTCCTAATTGGATTAGGACTAAAATTAAACAAATCCTAATTGGATTAGGATTCCTTAAGTCTAAATTAATTAATAATCTAATGAATCAACATGACTCCTAATTGGATTAGGATTGAAGAGTTCAATGAGTCATGGTTCATTCAGTCCTAATTGGATTAGGACTAGCGTAGATTGAACCCAATATGGTCAATCCTAATTAGATTAGGACTTAACCATAAGAGAGGCACCCAATCCTCTTTGGAAGAGGATTAGGGCAACACAAGAAGGAGGGATCACGCCCCTCCTCCTCTCCTTGTGGCGGCATGAAGAGAGGGGCCGGCGCCCCCCTTCCCTCTTTGGAAAATCATCTAGGGCTCCTACTTTGGAGGAGCCCTTGATGGCTATAAGAGAGGCACTAGGGCCGGCGCCCTAGAGGTGTCTTCTCCTCCTCTTCAAGCCGTGGAAGCCCCCTCTCCTCCTCTTTAGTTGCAGCCGCAAGCAAGGGAAAAGATCTCCAAGTGTTGGCGGCCTCCTTCCCTTCCCTTCCTTCATCCAACGCAAGGAACAAGAGAAGGCTGCGTAGAGGATCATCTTCTTCCTATTCTTCATCCTTCTTCTTCCTCCTTCTAAGCACAATCAAGAGTTGATTGAGAGGAAGGACATCAGCCATCCAAAGCTATCTTTGCAAGGGAGCTAGCACCCCGGTGAGATAGAGAGCTTGGATCGGATCCTGCTTCGTGTGGATACCCGTAGAGGCCGGACGTTTGAACGGCTTCAAGCGAACCCTCTTCCAAAACCACAATTCAGATTTGCGGTGATCATCTACCCGCGCAAGGTGAAGATTTGATCTTCCTATTAGTTTTAAAAGTTTTAATTCTTACCTAATACGAAAGGTCTCGAAACAACGTTCATCGCGATGAACGTCGAACCCGTGCATGCCGATTCCGCTGCCATCTGAAAAATTTTTGAAATATCAGCGCATGGGCGGTACCCAACAGGTGAGTCGACTCCAGGTCAAGACGAGTCGACTCCCAGTCGTGAAGGCAACTTTAATTCAAATTTGGAACAGTTGCCGAGTCGACTCCGAAAAAGCTTGAGTCGACTCCCGCTACAGCCGAGTCGACTCCTGATTGCGCGAGTCGACTCCAACCCACCAACGGTCATATTGTCAGGCTGCGCAGAAGTGTCAGAACGGGCAGAAAAAGCACTCTAACGGCTAGTTTCCGTGGGGGTTGGCTTAAATAGCCACAGAGGACTGTAGCAAGGCAGAGAACAACCATTCCACTCCAACTAATCAAGCATTCAAGCTCTGCAACGTGCTCTTCAACGAAAAAGAGGAAGATCTGCATTTACTGCTTCCAACTACATCTTCCCAGCAATTAAAGCCTCCTTCTCCTGCATTCAAGTCGACTACTCTTTCTAGAGGAGACCAGAAGTTTAAGAAGCCATTCCTCATCTCCAATCTAAAAGCGTTTGAGGCTTCTTAACTTCATTTATTGTTCATATTATTTTCATCTGCTTTTTGAGAAGCTCATTTTCTGTTTTCTTTCTACAACTTGTATTTACTTGGTTCAATCGGGGATTGAATCAAGGGGATTGAGGTTGGTTGGTGAGCCGAGTTAAAACCAACGTGTGTAAGGTTTGATTGTGATCCCGGGAAAACAATCGGGCGGTTCTAGTCGGTGAGCCTGGGAAAACCGACCGAGTTCGTTGTGAGCTCGTAAAACAACAAGTTTGGTTGTGAGCTTGGAAAACAACCGGCTGTAATCCAAGGGGTTATAGTGAATTCCCAAGTGAGACTTGGGGAGTGGACATAGGAGCAAGGGTTAGCTCCGAACCACTATAAAACCTTGTGTTTGTGTTGGATTGTCTCTCTTCTCTTCCCCTCACATCACTCACAGCACTTAGCATTAATTAAATAACTTGCAATAGTTTTTAATTAGTCAACCACATCGTTTTAATTATTCAAATTATTTTAAAACCCAATTCACCCCCTCCCCCCCCTCTTGGGTTGTTCTATCTGGGCCAATAAGTGGTATCAGAGCCCTAAACTCTTCCACCCAAAGAAGTTAAAAGCATCAAAAAATGACAACCCATTTGGATCTTCCCACATTGAGGCGGTCAGTTCCACCCAAAGACCCCTTTCTTTAATGGATCCGACTACTCATCTGGAAGGGCCTATATAAGACAGCCCGATGAGCTAAAGAAGTCAAAGAACGTTGTTTATATATCCCCTTTCCTTATATCTTCTTTCTACCAAGCGAGATTGAAAGATGAAGCGGGCAGACAACAACGTGTATTTAAATAAGGAGTCATCCAAGCCCAAGACTATGAGATGTGGACCATTGTAGTAAATGGCCCATACATCCCATCCATATATGTAGAGGGTGTCAGGGTACCCAAACTAGAAAAGGATTGGATGAACATGACATGAGGAAGGCACAACTTAATTCTAAAGCTATGAATGTACTTTATTGTGCCTTAGATAGAAATGAATTTAATAGGGTCTCTACTTGCAACTCTGCAAAAGAGATCTGGGATAGACTTGAAGTGGATCCATGAGGGCACAAATCAAGTTAAAGAATCCAAAATTAATATATTGGTTCATAAATATGAACTATTTAAAATGGATTCTAATGAAACAATTACATGCATGTTCACTAGGTTTACTGATATTGTCAATGGCCTAAAAAGCCTTGGCAAGAACTATACTAACAGTGAGCTGTCAGGAAAATCCTTCGGTGTCTACCAAGGTCTTGGGAAGCTAAAGTGACGGCAATCCAAGAAGCCAAGGACTTGAACAAATTAACCACTCGAGGAGCTCCCTGGATCCTTGATGACGCACGGAGCTAACCATGAAGCAACACAGACGAGGAAGAGTCCTCTCATAAGAAAAAGGTATTAGCACTAAAATCTACTTCATCTAACAAGGACTTATCTTGCCAGCAGTCAGCAGTGAAAAAGAAGAAGATGAGGAAGATGATGGTGAGGCACTTCTTGTGCGCAAGTTCCAAGAAATTTATCAACCCACAAGAAGGCGTATCATCAAAGGAGAGGCCCCTCAAATTCCTACCGCAAGGACAAAGGTAAGGAAAGGGAAAATGAGGGGATTGGGTGTTACGAGTGCAAGAAGCCGGGTCACATAAGAGCAGAGTGCCCCTTACTGAAGAAGGGAGTAAGTACAAGAAGAAGAAGGCTCTTGTCACTACACTATCCGACTCCGACTCATCATCCTCCTCATCAGATGATGAACAAGAAGAGAAGGCCAATTTCTGCTTCATGGCCAACGAAAATGAGGGTAACTTCCGATACGCATCTTGATTTTTTTTTTGATGAACTTTATGATGCATTTAATGAATTAATGGTGAATATAAGGCCATAAATCTTAAGAATAAAGAACTAAAAATAGCTAATCAATCATACCTACATAAATACGATAAATTAGTTAAGGATAAGGATTTAATCATCAAAGAAAATATAGAACTTAAGACAAGCAACCAACTTTTAACTCAAAAAGAATAGTACCTTAACTAAAGATAATGAAAAACTAACTAAGGAACTTTCAGAACTTAAAATCATAAACAAATCTTAAATAAGGATCTCACAAAAGAACTTAATGACCTAAAAGCAGAAAATCAAACTCTAACTAAAGAACTTAACAAATACAAACCCTTAGTTGAAAAATTTACATATAGTTCTGAAAAATTAAACATGATACTTAATAGTCAACGAACCGTATTTAATAAAGCGGGTTTAGGGTATAAACCAAGAAATAAACAAAAACTTCTTAGTAACTTCTTTGTTAAAGCTGGGGAAACTAAAACTAAGAAAATAACTTGCTTTTGCTGTGGTACTATAGGTCATAAAGCAAATGTGTGTAATTTTAGAAAAAATAAAACAAAAAGGAAAATTAAAAGGGTATGGGTTCCAAAAGGAACCAACTTGACTAACCATGAAGGACCCAAGAAAACTTGGGTACCTAAGATGACATGATTTGCTTGTGTAGGAGTGTCTTGCAGCCAAGGTCAACAAAAACTGCTGGTACTTGGATAGTGGCTGCTCAAGGCACATGACGGGTGATAAAGATCAATTTTTCACCCTTGAAGCTAAGAAGGGAGGTGCTGTGACTTTTGGAGACAACAACCAAGGTCACATCATTGGTATTGGTAAAGTTCAAATCACCCCTTCTACTTTTATTGATAATGTTAGATATGTTGATGGTCTTAAGCATAACTTGTTAAGCATTAGTCAATTATGTGATAAAGGATATGATGTTATGTTTAAACCATCACTATGCATTATAACAAATCCTAATGATAATAGTTTAGTTTTTAAAGGGATTAGACGTGGAAATGTATATGTTGTAGACCTAGAAGATCTTGTAAAACATAACCAATGTCTAGTTGTAAATGAAACTAAAGATAATGATGCTAGTTGGTTATGGCACCGTAAGTTAGGTCATACAAGCATGAACACAATAACTAAACTAGTTAAAAGAGACTCCGTGAATAGGTTTGCCAAAATTAAAATTTGAAAAGAACAAAATATGTGAAGCATGTCAATTTGGCAAACAATCTAGGAACTCTTTTAAATCCATAAAATGTGTCTCTACCTCTAGGCCTCTAGAATTATTACACATGGACCTATTTGGTCCAACTAGAAATAACAAGCCTAGGTGGAAATAAATATGGTCTAGTTATAGTAGATGATTACTCTAGGTACACATGGGTCATGTTCCTAGTGCATAAGGATCAAGCATTTTCTATGTTTAAGAAGTTCCATAAGGAAGTAACAAATGCTAGAGAGTCTTCAGTCATAAGCCATTAGAAGTGACCATGGTACCGAATTCGAAAACAGTCATTTAATGAATTTTGTAGTAAGAAGGGGATAACCCATAATTTCTCAGCACCTAGAACACCACAACAAAATGGAGTGGTGGAAAGGAAGAATAGAACACTAGAGGAAATGGCTAGAACTATGTTATGTGAAAGTAACCTCCCTAAGTACTTTTGGGGAGAAGCCATTAATACCTCTTGTCACATACTAAATAGAGTTCTATTGAGACCCATTATAAAGAAAACACCTTATGAACTGTGGAAAAACAGAAAACCAAAGGTTAATTATTTTCATGTTTTTGGATGTAGGTGTTTTGTGCATAATAATGGGAAAGATAATCTAGGAAAATTTGACCCTAAATCTGATGAAGGAATATTCTTGATTGAAGGAGAATCATCAAGCCAAGAGGCTATTATGGATCATGGGCTAACTAAAGCTTGGAGGTATGCTCATGGGCATCCTAAGGAACTAATTCTAGATGATCCATCTCAACCCGTTAGGACTAGAGCATCCCTTAGGAATTTGAATAACCATCTAGCTTTTGTTTCACACTTTGAGCCCAAACATATAGAAGAAGCCGAAAATGATGTAAATTGGATAAATGCAATGCAAGAAGAACTAAACCAATTTACTAGAAACAAAGTGTGGAATCTAGTAGAGAGACCTTCTGAATATCCAATTATTGGTACTAAATGGATTTATAAAAATAAACTTGATGAAAATGAAATTGTTATAAGGAATAAGGCTAGACTAGTAGCAAAGGGTATAATCAAGAAGAAGGTATAGATTTTGATGAAACCTTTGCTCCCGTAGCTAGACTTGAGGCGATTAGACTACTATTAGCATATGCATGCTCTAAGGACTTCAAACTATTTCAAATGGATGTAAAAAGTGCATTTTTAAATGGGTATATTAATGAGGAGGTATATGTAGAACAACCTTCTGGTTTTGAAAATCATCAATACCCTAATCATGTATATAAACTAAACAAAGCACTTTATGGCTTAAAACAAGCACCTAGAGCATGGTATGAGAGGCTTAGCAAATTTCTATTAGAACATGAATTCTCTAGGAAAAATGTAGATACAACATTATTTCTGAAAAAGCAAAATAAAGATATGTTATTAGTACAGATTTATGTTGATGATATCATTTTCGGTGCTACTAACAATCGCCTCTGCGAAGAGTTTGCTGATTTGATGCAGAGTGAGTTTGAGATGAGCATGATGGGAGAGCTGAACTACTTCCTCGGGCTACAAATCAAACAGTCAGAAGGAGGCATCTTCATCAATCAAGCCAAATATATCAAGGAGATGCTCAAGAAGTTTGATATGGAGGGAAACAAATCAATCAGCACCCCCATGAGCTCATCATGCAAGTTAGACCAAGATGAATCAGGTAAATCTATAGATCAAAAATTTTATAGAGGTATGATAGGATCTTTACTGTATCTTACTGCAAGTAGACCTGATATTATGTTTAGTGTGTGCATGTGTGCTAGATATCAGGCTAATCCTAAAGAATCACACCTAGCTGCAGTTAAGAGAATTTTTAAATACCTAATAGGAACTAAGAACATAGGGCTATGGTACTCTAAAGAATCTAGCCTAAACTTAATAGGATACACAGATTCAGACTTCGCTGGATGTAAGCTTGATAGAAAAAGTACCAGCGGGTCGTGTCAATTTCTAGGAGAAAACCTTATCTCATGGTTTAGCAAGAAACAAAACTCGGTTGCATTATCCACTGCAGAAGCTGAATATGTTGCAGCCGGGAGTTGTTGTGCTCAAATCTTATGGATTAAACAACAATTAGAAGATTATGGCATTAAACAAGATAAAATTCCCATTAATTGTGATAATACAAGTGCCATAAAACCTAACTAAAAATCCAATTCAACATTCAAGAACTAAACACATTGAGATAAGACATCACTTCATAAGAGATCATGTATTGAATGGTGATGTGACACTCCAATTTGTTTGTACTGATAATCAATTAGCAGATATTTTTACAAAACCCCTAAGTGAAGAGAGGTTTAGTGTGCTTAGGAGGGGATTAGGAGTGATTGATCCATCCTAGTGGTTCCACTAGATACATTGATTTTGATGATTACAATGTGGTTAAAAATAGAGTTTCTTTCCAATGATCATCAAATCAGATCTTAATTAAGTGATTTTCCGTCATTCGGCACGATTATAGCATGAGTTTTAGGTGCGTGCCAAAGTTAGAGACGACTCGAGTAAGTTTCAGAGCCGGCTCCTAAGGGGGAGTCGACTCGCGCATTGGCGGGAGTCGACTCGCAAAGATGGCAGCAGAGGGGGAGTCGACTCGCATACTGTCGGGAGTCGACTCGAGGTCCACAGGCGCATAAGGAGAGTCGACTCGCGCATATTCTGGAGTCGACTCGAGGTCGAGTCGACTCGCGACTCAGTGGAGTCGACTCGCAGTCGGGATCCGACTTTTTAACCCTAGATTTGTCGTTTCGAAAACACTTTTCTTTCAAGCCGCCACTGTTCAAAAAGCCCTAGAGCCGACTCCTAGGTCGTCCCCGATCGTCTCCAAGCCATTTTCCCGCCGGACATTGAGTTCTCCTCCCTTCCTAGGTCATTCCCGGTCGGTTCCGAGTCTTTTCCGTCGGTCCTTCACCGTCCTCTAGGTTTTTCCTCTCAGTTTAGGTCAAAATGCCGCGTAAGACCGTAGTTAGGAAGAGGTCCCGACCCGAGGCCGGTCCCGAGCGGCGCTCCAAGGCGCGGCACGATCCTGCGAGGCAACCACCTCCGGCTCGTTCTCCGCCTAGGGCGGTTCCTGCGAGGCCATTGGCCGGGAAGGTCGTCTCCACCGGGAGGTATGTCGATTTCGACTTCCTCTCCCGGGAAGGGTTCACCATAGGTGATAGACTTAGGGCCCAGGGCCTAGAGTACTTCCTTACACTGGACCTCCCCACATACCCGGGCCTTATTAGAGAGTTCTATGGTACCGTCCATCGGGGAGATGGAGGTATCGAGGGCACAGTAGCCGGTGTCCCTTTGCGTGTCACGGAGGATCTTATTGCCCACATCCTCCACCTTCCATTAGCAGGGGTGGCTCCCGCACACCCTGAGGATAGGGTTGAGGCCCTTACGGCCGTTCTAGGACATCCACCCCAGTCACCTCTAGACGAGGTATCCGCGAGCTCACTGCCGATTGAGGTGCGGATCCTCTTGAGTATTTTGTCTAGGTCCATCTTTCCTAAGACAGGGAGATTTGATTTTGTAAATGAGAGAGACCTAGCTCTTATGTTCTATATCCTTCAGGACACCCCAATCAACTTCCCTAAGCTCATCTATAGGTATATGTGTGAGCCCCTAGATAGACCTAGGCTCACCCTCCCATACGGCATGATTTTCACCCTTCTTTTTAGGGAGTACGAGGTTCCCATTCCTGAGGGGGAGCCCTTTCGCGCTTTGCGATGGACTGATCGCACGCGTGCGGGGACCCTACACAGGATGGGGTTTCGGAAGAGAGAGGGGGTATGGGTTAGGAAGTCTACCCTCACCGCTCAGACCACCAGACCTTCACCCAGTCCTGAGCCCGATTCAGACTACCCAGACCTTCCAGACCATCCAGACCTTCCATCCACTCCTCCTGCTCCTACCACCTCCGCCGGACCTTCCTCCTCGGCTCCACCATCCATGGAGGTCCGGATTGATCCTGAGCAGCTCCGAGAGCTGCGACAGGAGATAGTCAGAGATGTGAGGGATGAGCTGCTTCGGGAGCTCCGAGGTGCGGTGCCTGCTCCCACTCCTGCACCCGTATCTTCTCAGTTGGTCCCTTCCTTGACAGCCGTGACTGACATGACGGCTCATGTACGGGAAGAGATCTACAATGTCCGGAGTTTGGTCCAGGCCCAGTTCCACAGCATGAGTGAGGTCACGAGCACCACTCGACAGATGCGAGAGGACATAGGTCGTGACATGCACACCACCACCGAGGGGGCCGAGCGCTTGTCGAATGTACTCATCGACAAGCTGGACGCACTTCAGACGTCGGTGACTGGGCTTCAGACGTCGGTGACTGAGCTCTCCACTACACATAGCAGAGCCACTACGTCTATTATCACGCAGCTTGGCCATGTTACAGATGCAGTCACCCTCCTCATGGAGCAGAGCCGATTGAGAGGAGGAGCCACATCCACGAGAGGAGGACCCACATCCTCGAGAGGAGGTGCCTCATCCTCGAGGAGGCCATAGATGTTTTTGTATTTTGTCTTGTTTTACTTTACTTATTGTATTCTCACATGTATTCACATTCATATCAATACAATGAGTAGACATTTTATCTTCAATTATGTGCCATTTGATGATTGGTTGTGCCATTGATTGTGTGTGATTACCTCCTTTTTGATATGATGACAAAAAGGGGGAGAAATAAAATATGTAAAAAAAAAAGGGGAGAAATATGTATAAAGTATGGAAAAGGGGCGAAATATGTAAAAGAAATCAATGGAAATCAATAAAAACATAAAACTCTTAAAAACACACAAATTTGTTCTAAGTGGATTCGGTACCTCGAGGCTCATTATCTCTCTTTTGGGGCTCCTAATGGAGTAATCTCCATAATCTATTCAAGGGATATTCGGAGATTAGCTGAATCCTACATAAGAACAAATTGATAGATTTTCCCTCTAAATACAAAAAAATTCAGTTCAAAAACTTCAAAGCATTAAAAGGAAATTCAGAGAATCAAAACATAGTTGAATGCATATGTTCAGGGGGAGAATCTGAATTTTAATCAAACTAAATCATTAATGACATATAAGCCAAACAATTGATTGCATAATATGAAGGCTTATATAATTCCAAATGAAAGGGGGAGCTTTAACTCCGAAATTTACTGTTTCACTCCTTTCAAGCTTGGATAAATTGAATTACCAGACATTTGAATTCATTTATGGATTTTATTTCATTATTTATTGAGCAATTCATTTTACATATACTCAAAGTTTTGTCATCATCAAAAAGGGGGAGATTGTGGAGTGATTGATTAAAACCCCATTTGATTTTGATGAGCTCAAAGCATTTGAGTATATCTTTTGATTACTAATGAATTCAATTGAGTGTTTCAGTGAAAATCCTATCTAAGTGTCCCAAGACTTGGTTCATAATTTTTGGATAAGTTAAGGAGTCTGTTTGAACCAATGTCTGAGACTCGAGTCGACTCCCGAGTATCACGAGTCGACTCCAAGCGTATCAAGTTCACTGGCACGAGCTCGAGTCGACTCCAGATAGATTCGAGTCGACTCCGACTGAGAACAGACAGAAGGACAGAAAGCTTCAACTCAGAACCTGTCAGCGAGTCGACTCCCGAAGTGCGCGAGTCGACTCCGATGTTCACCGAGTCGACTCCAAGGAAGTAAGAGTCGACTCCAAGCAGTCACAGGCAGAAAAGTCAGAGAACAGTTTTCGGGTCTGAGATTCGAGTCGACTCCAGTGGAACGCGAGTCGACTCCGATAGGTGGCAAGTCGACTCCAGAGAAAGCAAGAGTCGACTCTCAGCAGTACACAAAGAAAAAGTCAGAGAGCATTTTATGGACTCTGAGATTCGAGTCGACTCCCGCAATACGCGAGTCGACTCCAAGACACCGCGACCCCAAGACAGACAGAAAACCAAGTTACTGCCTCTGAGATTCGAGTCGACTCCCAGACAGCTCGAGTCGACTCCAAGACAGCTTCACGTCAAAAGGCAGAAGACCATCTTTCGGAAACTGAGAGCCGAGTCGACTCCAAGGAAGTTCGAGTCGACTCCAAGACTGGACGAGCCAAAAGACAGAGGATCGGGAGTTCGGGCTCTGAGATTCGAGTCGACTCCCAGGACAGTCGAGTCGACACGAGTGGACAAAATTCAAAATTGGATCCACGGACTTCAGTGGATGAGCCGACTCCAAAATTGCCAAGTCAGCTCCAGAAGTTGGCGAGTCGACTCCAGGTCAAGACGAGTCGACTCCCAGTCGTGAAGGCAACTTTAATTCAAATTTGGAACAGTTGCCGAGTCGACTCCGGAAAAGCTTGAGTCGACTCTCGCTACAGCCGAGTCGACTCCTGATCGCGCGAGTCGACTCCAACCCACCAACGGTCATATTGTCAGGCTGCGCAGAGTGTTCAGAACGGGTAGAAAAAGCACTCTAACGGCTAGTTTCCGGGGGGGTTGGCTTAAATAGCCACAGAGGACTGTAGCAAGGCAGAGAACAACCATTCCACTCCAACTAATCAAGCATTCAAGCTCTGCAACGTGCTCTTCAACGAAAAAGAGGAAGATCTGCATTCACTGCTTCCAACTACATCTTCCCAGCAATTAAAGCCTCCTTCTCCTGCATTCAAGTCGACTACTCTTTCTAGAGGAGACCAGAAGTTTAAGAAGCCATTCCTCATCTCCAATCTAAAAGCGTTTGAGGCTTCTTAACTTTATTTATTGTTCATATTGTTTTTATCTACTTTTTGAGAAGCTCATTTTCTGTTTTCTTTCTACAACTTGTATTTACTTGGTTCAATCGGGGATTGAATCAAGGGGATTGAGGTTGGTTGGTGAGCCGAGTTAAAACCAACGTGTGTAAGGGTTTGATTGTGATCCCGGGAAAACAATCGGGGCGGTTCTAGTCGGTGAGCCTGGGAAAACCGACCGAGTTCGTTGTGAGCTCGTAAAACAACAAGTTTGGTTGTGAGCTTGGAAAACAACCGGCTGTAATCCAAGGGGGTTATAGTGAATTCCCAAGTGAGACTTGGGGAGTGGACGTAGGAGCAAGGGTTAGCTCCGAACCACTATAAAACCTTGTGTTTGTGTTGGATTGTCTCTCTTCTTCTTCCCCTCACATCACTCACAGCACTTAGCATTAATTAAATAACTTGCAATAGTTTTTAATTAGTCAACCACATCGTTTTAATTATTCAAATTATTTTAAAACCCAATTCACCCCCCCCTCTTGGGTTGTCTATCTGGGCAACAACGAGCGGCTGGGACGCGATGCTGGGAGGAGCTGTTCACGTCTTGGAGCTGGGAATCCGGAAGAGGAGATGCCGCAGATGCTTGGGTGCGGAAGATGCCCGGCTGATTTCATGAGCGGCCAGGACTTGCGGCTGATGGCGGAATACCCAGGGATGAAGGTGCCTCGTAGGTGGATCTGGCACGCGGCTGATACATGGTCCCGTTGTTTTGAAGCGAGGATGGAGGATCGGGTTGCTTCGGTGGGGGAGGATTCGAATCATCGGCATCAAAGAGTCTCCCCTGTTTCAGCGCTGGGAAAGAGAAAAGCAAAAAAAATCATTTCTTGCTCTATTTTGACGTGAAAATGGGAATATATGAATTTAAAGCAAAGGTCTCCCCTGTTTCGCTTAGTTTGGAAACATGATGCGGAGATGGGAATTTCTGAACCATTGGATTGCTTGGGGGAGCCACGGACAGTGGTCAGTGCTTGATCTCAATCTAGTTGGCTGAAGTTGGGTGCATGCATGGTAGCTGGGCATTGGGCTCAAACCCAATGTTATTGAGTCTCTAGGATTACTCGCACTTAGCTTAAGAAAGGAATTATTTATTTCTTAACATATATTAAATTTATTTCAATGATTATTTAAGTTTATGGTAAAATAAGTATTTATCCGTTTAAGAACATTGATAAGTGCTATGGAAAGATAACTAAATTATAAATTATTCAGCACTTATCACACCCCCAAATCTATATTTTGCTAGTCCTCGAGCAAAATAAAATTAGAAAAGAAAAATTCTAACTCACTTTCACAGGCATCACGATTGCATTTACCATATTCAATGAGACTTTAAACCCCTAGGTTACCCTAGTGGACGAGTTATAGTCTCGTGACGGTTTTCAGTGAAGATACTCACAAACTTCAATCTTAAAATAAGTCTCCTTTATTATTATTATTATTATCATCTAATTTAAGATACATAAATGATAAGAATTTTAAAGCACACACGATTTTATTTACTAAGTCAGCCCGAATTCTAAGTTAGTATGCAATCTAAGTTGAAGTCATTAAGTTTCCATTTAGGAAGTTGTAAGACTTATTCATACTGGAGTGCTCGGTGAAATCTGGACCGTACACAAGCTAAGGATTCGGATCTCCAAAATATTGCTAAGACTAGTAGTTTCTAAGGATTGGTCGAAGGGACCTGCTTACTGATTCAAAATCATCTTATCTGCAGGATTTTGAGAGTCGTGGATGTTTACTTTAGGACCTCACGGGCTTTATCTGTAATATTCCAGTTTACTCGAATTTTTTACAACGATGGCTTTCACACTATTGTCTTTTTCAAGGTCAATAAATATTTTTTTATATAAAAGATGTATAAATTGTGCACTTTTACTCTTGTGGTGATTTCTCCGTGTAACGAGCAATCAGTCGACAACTCTCACACCAGCTGGCATAAGGTGTCGGGCATCAAGACTTCCCTACAGACTTATGCTCGGAGTCCTCATCACAAACCCACTTGATCTTTGACAATAGGTAGCCCTTTTCGATGTTCCTGACTAAATCTATTTTTATTGATGAATATTTTTTTTTGGATTAGATAAGTATGATTCATCAGGGTCCAAGGTTGCTACTATACTATCAACATAATGTCGAGCCTAGACCTTAGAAGTGTCGGCCAGGGTGTAATAAAATTAGCTTATAACTTACTAAGAGAGACTTAATAGAAAGAACTCAATTTTGCATTACTTTCGACTAGTCATTGGGCTTAGATTTTATATACTTTGTGTGTTTATCATTCTCGGATTAATGTATAAAAATTAGATTTTAAAACCCCCTTTTTTATTATTATCTTTTTTTCAATTTATAAAAATGAAAATGAACACAATTTTTTTAAAAAAAGATTTTTTTAAATTTTTTTATTTTTTTCTGATGAAAATACAGATGAAAACCTCCAAACCTAAACATGACATTGTGAAGTGAAAACGAATGCAAGAGATACAAACAAAATAAAAATGCTTAAAAATACTTAAAAATACTTCCAAACCTAAACCTAACATTGTCCTCAATGTTAAAGAAATCTAAGAGAATTGGGTTGCCTCCCAACAAGTGCTAATTTTATTGTCTTCAACCAGACACAATGGGATGGTTTTTGCATATCCTTCTATGAGGACATCTATTTTGTTTATTATAAAACACTCAACTTTTCTTGCGGGTTGGTCGGCTGTATTGAACACATTTAATTTTACCTTCATGTTCCCAAATGATATATTCATTACCCCCGTTCTACAATTGATGCACGCATTGGCTATTGCTAAAAAGGGGCGCCCAAGGATCACGGGGATTTGTTTCTTAGGATTAGGCTCATGTTCCATATCAAGGACGATGAAATCTACTGAAAAATAGAATTTGTCTACCTTGACAAGAATATCTTCAATTATCCCACGTGGTGTTTTTACAGATTGATCAGCCAATTGAAGGGATACCGAGGTTGGTTTTAACTTACCTAACCCAAGTTTCTCATAAACTGAGTAAGGTAAAAGGTTGACACTTGCCCCAAGATCTAAGAGTGCTCAATCAATGAAATTATTTCCTAAGACACAGGAGATGGTGGGAGCACCAGGATCTTTGAATTTCGAAGGGGTGTTGTGTTGGAGAATAGAACTCACTTGCTCAGTTAGGAAGACCTTTTTAGGCACATGTGTCCTAGATTTTCGCTTTTGGGTACAAAGGACTTTGAGAAATTTGGCATAGGAGGGAACTTGTCTAATAGCATCAAGAAGCGGAAGGTTGATTTTGACTTGTTTGAAAACCTCCATCATCTTCTCTAGTGAAGTTCTCTTTTTGCCAAAGGGAGAGGGTGAATTAAGAACTTCAGAAAATGGGGCCTTTGGGATGTGAGTTTTGGCAGAAGGTGGACTAGCTGAAGAAGAAGAAGAAGGTTTTAGATTTTTATTTGACACATTTCTATCCTTTTCTTCACCTTCCTTATTGTTATCCTCCCCAATCTTATTGTCTAGTACACGTCCACTCCTTAGGGTAATCAAAGCATTGGCTTGTTCATGATCAATTGTATTTAGTTGATTTTCTTGAGCCATGTATTGTCCCCTAGGATTACTTAGTGGTTAGCTTGGAAGCTTTCCTTCCTCTCGCTTGTTTAGTGCATTAGCTAGTTGCCCCATTTGGGATTCTAGCTTGGCGATGGATTGCGTGTGAGAGTGCACCAATTGTGTAATAGTTTCCAAACCTTGAAGGGCGGTCAACACTTTCTCCTCAAAGGCAGTGTTTCTATGGGGTGGAGGAGGAGTGTGTTGAAATTGAGTCGAGGGACGGTAGGGATGAATATTTTGTGGGGTTTGAAAATTCTAAGAATTTTGAAAATTTTGGGAGTAGGGTTGGGCAGTATTCGAAGCTTGCTGCTTTCAAAAAAAGTTTGGATGATTCCGCCATCCCGGGTTATATGTATTGGAAAATAGGTCATTACCCGTGTCTGGGCTGTGTTTTGAGCAGCATTGACGTATTTTTGCACGAGTTCAGAGAATTGGGGTGCTGAGGGGCACTCATGAATAGGGTGGGATGGGCTAGAACAGATAGCACATACTTGTGCTTGGGAAGAGTTAATGAAATATCCTCCTATCATCAGTTGGTCAATCTTATGAGACAATGCATCTCCCTTACTAGATAGGTCCTTAGAATGACTTATTTCACAAATGGTCCCTTTTCTTTGAGAACTCGGGGGTGCTTGATGAGAATAGGATGAAAGTTATTCTTAGGTTCTTCGGTGTTTAGCATGCTGAATTATTTTTTTTTTTGAAAACCATGGCTGAACCTGATCGGGTTGCCTACGTACCCCTTCACAAGGGGAATCAAGCCACACGTAGTTCTTTTAAAGTTTTAAAAATACAGCAGAAAAATGAATCAAACAATTTAATTCATGCATGCTTACAAGATCAAATCTAGAAATCAGCACATTAAGAACACATAGAATTATGCCGGAATTGTTTAAATAATTATGCTAAAACTTTTATGCATGATTAACTATCAGATCTGAAACTTAAGAACTCTATTCCAATTAATCTCCGAATATCCATCGAATAGATTCTGGAGATATCTCCGTGAGGAGCCCCAAAAAAGGGTAAAACCTCGGAGAATCGGACCTTAATACCTTTTATGATGGATGAAAGTTGTGAATCTGATTCTTGACTTCGCAGCCACGCACACGAATGGCCTCTACGATAAGTACACGCGAAGTCCTAAAGGATCTTCTTCCGCAACAGTGCTAGCAGCTGCAGAATTTTTCTACCTCTTGTCGCATATATTTCATTTGAATTTTGAATTTAAATGATTCAGAGGTTCACATGCCAGCTAGGGAAGTTATTTGATGTATGAAATCATTTAATATATTTCTTAATGTTTGAATTCAAATTCAAACAACAAACAATGTCGCCATGTGTCAAGCAATGGGTCCATGTGCCATGCAATAATTTTGGTTTATTTAAAATTCATGAAATCCAATTCCATGTCACCACTAATTGCCACATCATCTGAGACTAATCCTCTTGGGTTGCACCTAATCAAATTTGGTCAAACCCGGATTAAAACAAAGCAATTTGGTTGAACCCAATCTAATCAGGTCAGACCCTGATTGAGCTCAAATTGAATCCAATTCAATTTTTGGCTCATCCAAACTCAATCAAATTGAATTAATTACTTTGTGTTGGACCTAATCCAATTAGGTCAATCTCCAATTAAGATCAAATTAATTTAAAATTAATTTGATCAGCTTAAGTCCTTTTTGGTTCTGACTTAATCCAATCAGGTCAAAACCCTGATTGAGCCCAAACTTGAATCCAATTCAATTTGGCTCATCCTTAGCACAATTACTCAATCAAATTGAGTTTATTAGTAATTTAATTACTAATTAATTCTTCAATAATTACTTTAATTATTTTATAAGATAATTTGCCAATCAAATTGACCAAATTACCCCTGAATGATTCTTAATCATTTATCAGCTTTCTTGATCAATCAGGAATCTTCTATGCGTGTGACCTCATAGGTTCGAACCTAAGCCGGTAGTGTAGGAACAATTTCCTATACTAATCGATGTGACCATTTAGCAATGGTACCCGACGTCCGGATAGGCCGAATATATGCGAAGCAAATATTCTGGAACCCTGAACTATGGTTACTGTATAATTTAATCCCTTTGACTCCTAATGCCAGGATGACTTAGAGCTCACTGTCAACCCTATAATTAGTACATCCATTATGTGATTAACTTTAGATGTCACATGACTCCTCACTGGGATTACCCTGGCCAAGGTTTTGCTAAATTAATCACAAGACATTACCTTCTGTTTTCAGGAGGGGTCAATTCCATCTTGACTCACAACTGACTACGCAAGTATTTGACTGCACCCAGTGACTTTCCATCACTGAATTAGAAATTCAGGTAGTCCGGTACCAAAGTATAGTGAGTTGCTTGCTAGTCACAGATTGCGGTCTCAGGTCAGAGAGCCAAACTTATACCCATATCCACTCGGAACATCTCTCGACAGTTGTGCATTTCGGAATTGGTCACGTTCAGTGAAATGTACTCCTACACTTCACCTGTGTGGCATACCAGTGTCTCCACACTCCTTGGTTAAGAGGACAACCAACGTATATGTCACACAACGACCTAATCTCGATAATGCTATCGTTCTAGTAACAACATATCATTTGGTCGCGAACAAGTTTAAGGACTCAAAGATAAATCCTCCTTTATCATAACATAAGTCCTAAGGACTTCATCATATAAGAGTTTATTTGAAGATGAAATGATGAATAATGCCAAATAACACTTTATTAATTTGTCAATTCATTTACAAAATTCAATCATCAATATGCTGACGATTGACATTTAGGATACAAATCCTAACAACTCCCACTTAGCCTAATGCCAATCGGCACAGTATCTAATATCCATCTTCGACTTGTGTTCGTCGAACTCTTTGATGCCGAGGATTTTGGTAAATGGGTCAGCCAGATTTTCTTTTGTGTCAATCTTCTGAAGATCAATATCAGCTCGATCGATGATCTCTCGAACCAGGTGGTAGCGACGTAGAATATACTTGGTCCGCTGATGTGCTTTGGGTTCTCTTGCTTGAGCTATGGCCCCAGTATTGTCACAAAATACAGGCACTGGACCATCAATGGAGGGTGTCACTCCAAGCTCGGTGATGAACTTCCGCAATCATACAGCTTCCTTGGCGGCATCAGATGCTGCGATATATTCTGCTTCACATGTAGAATCTGCCACTGTATGCTGCTTGGAACTCTTCCAGCAGATGACCCCACCCTTAAGAGTAAAGATATATCCTAACACGCTCTTGCTATCATCTTGATCTGACTGAAAATTTGAATCAGTATATCCCTCAAGTTTTAAGTCAGAATCATCATAGACAAGCCACTGATCTTTAGTATTTCTCAAATACTTAAGGATGGTTTTTACAACCTTCCAGTGGTTGCTACCTGGATCAGACTGGTATCTGCTCACTATTCCTAGTGAGTATGCCACGTCTGGTCTAGTACATTCATGGCATACATTATAGATCCCACTGCCGAAGCATATGAAATTCTATCCATACTCTCTCTTTCTTGAGGGGTTGTCGGACAATCCCTTTTAGAGAGGTTAATTCCATGGCCCATCGGAAGATAGCCTTTCTTGGAATTAATCATACTGAACCTCTTCAGTATAGTATCAATGTATGTGGATTGGGATAATCCAAGCAATCTTCTAGATCTATCTCTATAGATCTTCATCCCTAGGATGTAAGATGCTTCTCCCAAATCCTTCATGGCAAATTGAGATGATAGCCAAATCTTTATTCCTTGTAATGCAGGAATGTCATTCCCGATTACAAGAATGTCATCCACATACAAAATAAGGAATATAATAACTGAACCATTTGCCCATTTATAAATGCAAGGTTCCTCTTCATTCTTAATGAAGCCATATGTTTTGATTACCTTATCAAAACGTATATTCCAACTCCGTGAAGCTTGCTTTAATCCATAAATGGATTTTTGAAGCTTGCACATTTTAGACTCATCTGCAGATGTAAAACCTTCAGGTTGTATTATATACACTTTCTCTTCTAAATCTCCATTTAGAAATATGGTCTTTACATCCATTTGCCAGATTTCATAGTCTAAATGTGCTGCTATCGCAAGCACAATCCGAATGGACTTGAGCATTGCCACAGGAGAAAACGTCTCGTCATAGTCAATGCCATAACGTTGACGATAACCCTTGGCAACCAGACGGGCTTTATAGGTCTCTACCTTTCCGTCTGCACCCCGTTTTCTTTTGAATATCCACTTACACCCTATGGATTTAATTCCTTTGGTAGGTCAACTAATGTCCAAACATCATTGACCTTCATGGATTCCATTTCGGATTGCATGGCTCCAAGCCATTTATCAGAGTCATACCTCTGCATTGCATCCATATATGTGATCGGATCCTCATCGTTTTCATCAAGTTCGATAGGATCCCCATCCCGGACCAAAAAATCGTAGTATCTGTCCGGCTGACGTGGTACTCTACCCGATCGTCTTAATGGTGCATCTAATATGGGTTCTGGATCTGATCTAATCAAATCTGACTCAACTGGTTCAGTAGATGGTATCGGATCTTATACATGTTGAACTTCTCTAGGCTCAACATTAGAGCTATTTGTTCCTTCACCAAGGAATTCCTTTTCTAAGAAAATATTGCTCTATTGCTTACGAACAACTTTTGTTCTTCAGCAAAGTAGAAGTAATATCCTTTAGTTTTTTTAGGGTAACCAACAAAGAAACATTTGTCAGACTTGGGTTCAAGTTTGTCTGTCTTCAAACGTTTGACGTATGCCAGACACCCCCAAATCCTAAGGTGAGAGAGCATCGGCTTGCGTCCAGTCCACATCTCATGTGGTGTTTTATTTACAGACTTACTTGGAACCTTATTTAGAATATAGCAGGCTGACTCAAGAGCATATCCCCAAAAGGATATGGGCAGATTAGCAAACCCCATCATGGATCGAACCATGTCTAACAGAGTTTGATTTCTTCTTTCTGACACACCATTATATTGTGGTGTACCAGGAGGTGTCCATTGGGAGAGAATCCCATTTTCTCCTAGATATGTCAAAAATTCACTGGAGAGGTATTCACCTCCTCGATCTGATCGAAGAGTTTTAATACTCTTTCCAGTTTGTTTTTCTACTTCATTACGATATAATTTGAACATTTCAAATGATTCAGATTTATGTCTCATTAAATAGACATAACCATACCTAGAAAGGTCGTCTGTAAACATAATGAAATATGAATACCCACCTCTAGCATCTGTGCTCATTGGCCCACATACATCAGAATGTACAAGGGTCAATAAATCACTGGCTCGTTCACCTTTTTCGGTAAAAGATGATTTGGTCATTTTACCAAGAAGACATGATTCACAGGTTGTCAATGATTCACAATCATTAACATCAAGGATTCCCTCTTTACTTAACCTGTTCATCCTGTTCTTGTTAATATGACCTAGCCTATGATGCCAAAGGTAGACATCCATGACATTATCTATTCTAGGGCGCTTATTGGATTTATACATTACATGAACAGGCTGTGACAAAATGTAAATGCCATTACTCAGAATTCCATTCATTACAACAACACCATTCCAAATGACATTGCAATAATCCTTTTTTATTGATATTTCATAACCATTTTTGGCCAAAAGGTCTACAGAAATGATATTCAATAGAAAACTTGGACAATAGTGACAATCACTAAGGACATTTACATAAGAGCTGAATTCAAGTTTAAGAATTCCTAAAGCTAGAACTGGAACATTCAGGAACCTTTCTCCTTCTTCAAACCTCTTACTGACTTGTAGCCGCTGCAACGAATTGCAAATATTAAAAGGACTACCGGTATCCAATATCCAGGTCGAATTATCACAAATAGAAAAATTGCAAGGTGTTATCATATAAGTACCTGGATTGGCAACTGGTTGCCCACTTTTCTTAGGCCGGTTCGGATCAAGGGATGCAATGTAAAGAGGACAGTTCCTCTTTCAATATTCTTGCTTCTTGCAGAAGAAGCACTCCGCCTTGCTCTGATCAGCCTTTTTATTCTTTTTCTGACTAGGCTGAGCATGGTGCACCTGTTTCTTTTGGATTTTATTTTTCTTTTTCCCTTTCTTAAAGAAGCGACCCTTGGATGAACCTCCCACTAAGTTCACAGTCTTCTTAAGAAGTTGGTGATCATTCTCAAACGTCTGTAGTAACCCCAACAATTGGTGATAATTCACTACAGGTTTCGTCATACAAAAATGAGTGAGAAATGGACGGTATGATCCAGGCAATGAGTTTAGTATGGCATCCTTCCCCAATTGATCATGAAGGGGAAAGTCAAGAGAGCTTAGACGCTCGATCAACTCAATCATGTACAGTACATGGTCAGTTACCGAGGTTCCATCTTTCATTCGGGCGCTGAAGATGGCACAACTAGTTTTGTGCCTCTCAACGTCGTCAGGAACGCCGAATGATTCATTCAACACTTGAATGATATCTTCCGGCTGCGTATTCTCAAAACGCCTACTAAACTCATCACTCATTGCTGCCAATATGATGCATCAAACAGTGATCCGGTCATTGAGCCACTTTTGATAAGTGTCTCTGGCCGATCTTGATGCATTAGCAGCGGGCTGCTCGGGTGCTTGATCCGTTATCACATAAAGTATCCTCTCATGCTCTAGCACTATTTTCAGTTTCCTATGCCAATTATTGAAATTTGGACCAGTCAACTTGTCATTGTCCAACAATGAGCGAAGTGACAAATTAGTGGTCATTTCTGCATTAAAAAAAAATTTGGCTATTAGTACATGAATTGACTAAACTCAATAGACTTGGACTTTAGTCTAAAGGTATTTCCACTATTTTATACAAATTGGTAGCCTCTACCTTTAATTCGAAAAATTACTCCTAATTCTTTAGTGGGCACTAGAACCCAATAGAACACATATAGGCCTGAGTGTGGCTCGGCCAACCCATATGCACATATTCGTAGGTTCTTAACCACTTGCTTCACCAAGCAACTTCTAGTGATGATTTTGCCCTAGGTTTTCCGGCAGGCGTGTGGCGCCTCCACCAAATATCCGAGTCAAATCCAACCATTAAATGATAGGGTTAAGTCTAATCAACTAATAGACGACCAAGCCCGAGTGTGGCTCGGCTCACCTGACCGCCTATTGAAGGTACACTTAACTCATCATATATTGAATGATAATTCCAATGCTTGATAAGTACTAGGCGTGTGGCGCCTCCAATAATTATCAAAACATTGAACCCATTATCACCCAACTTAATGGGAGGCTATGACCTAGTTATCCCCATAACCATTTCATTTTAAGGACCTAATAATTTTAGAGGATTTCATAATTATGATAGATGAGAAGATCCGGTTAGTCTAATTTCTCCCACTGACTTCACCAAATCAGATTAGACTCAAACCGGTTAAGGAGACACCTAAATCAGTCATACTGATTTTTCTTAAGGCATGGGCTAACTTGAATCATTAAGTGATCCAATCAAAATGTGATTGACCATGTCGGCCAGGTAAGTAAGATCGGTGGAAGGGATATGCCATTAACTCAACAAAGACGAATCAGTGCGAGTAGCTCCCAATTAAAAACCACCGGTTAAAACTGCCAAACTTACCTTAGACACCGACTGGTTAATCAATTTCGATTTGATTACTCAAATGACTCGAGCTACACCTCTGAGCCTAAATCAAGTTCCATCTTGGTCTAATCAAAGACATGGAATTGATCAATCTACAACTATTGTATTTAACCTAGAGTTTTTCTGACCTAATCTAGTTACTACTTAATTAGATTTGATCAATTAACTTTAATTAGACCATGTTTGATTCTAACCTTAGGTCTAACCCAATCCTAAGAACTTGATTCAAGCTAACCCATATGCCCAAAGAATTATGTAATGTCAATTAATTGAGTTACAATTCTATTTCATAACACTTAATTCTTAATTAAGTTTAGACTTATGAAAGTTTTGATCATTGCATATTTCTTTTTAATTACATATTAATTACAATCTTTCATATCTTAAAACACATTTTCAGATCTGAGTTTTTCAGTCAATATGTTTTATGGTCATGCATCACATATACATAACAATATGAATTAAAACAAACAACATACATCTTATGTATTTATTTTTTCACTTTTATTTTCAGATTTGATTTGTTCATCAAAATCAGAGATCATATGAATCATAAACTTTATTTAGATCTAATCTAAACAATATTATGATTTCAGAATTATTCATGTTACTAATCCTAACACAAACATGCATCATATGCATCCAAAATTTCAGATCTACTTAATCATGCATAATTAGCAATTAAATCAATCATAAAAAGTACTTTAGATCTAATCTAAACATGTTAATGATTTCAGATTTAATTGCAAGAACTAAAATATAAAAGTTTAAACATAAACCTGGCTCTGATACCACTGAAAGTTATTCTAAGGTTCTTCGGTGTTTAGCATGCTGAATTTTTTTTTTTTTTGAAAAACCATGGCTGAACCTGATTGGGTTGCCTACGTACTCCTTCACAAGGGGAATCAAGCCACACATAGTTCTTTTAAAGTTTCAAAAATACAGCGAAAAAATAAATCAAATAATTTAATTCATGCATGCTTACAAGATCAAATCTAGAAATCAGCACATTAAGAACACATAGGATTATGCCGAAATCGTTTAAACAATTATGCTAAAACTTTTATGCATGATTAACTATCAGATCTGAAACTTAAGAACTCTATTCCAATTAATCTTTGAATATCCATCGAATGGTTTCTGGAGATATCTCCGTGAGGAGCCCCAAAAGAGGGTAAAACCTCGGAGAATCGGACCTAGACCTTGACACCATAATAAATTATTAATGCTAGATTAATACCTTTTATAATGGATGAAAGTTGTGAATCTGATTCTTGACTTCGCAGCCACGCACACGAATGGCCTCTACGAGAAGTACATATATTGCTACCTCTTGTCGCATTTTCCTACCTCTTGTCGCATATATTTCATTTGAATTTCGAATTTAAATGATTCAGAGGTTCACACGCCAGCTAGGGAAGTTATTTGATGTATGAAATCATTTAATATATTGCTTAATGTTTGAATTTAAATTCAAACAACAAACAATGTCGCCATGTGTCAAGCAATGGGTCCATGCGCCATGCAATAATTTTGGTTTATTTAAAATTCATGAAATCCAATTCCATGTCACCACTAATTGCCACATCATCTGAGCCTAATCCTCTTGGATTGCACCTAATCAAATTTGGTCAAACCCGGATTAAAACAAAGCAATTTGGTTGAACCCAATCTAATCAGGTCAGACCCTGATTGAGCTCAAATTGAATCCAATTCAATTTTTGGCTCATCCAAACTCAATCAAATTGAATTAATTACTTTGTGTTGGACCTAATCTAATTAGGTCAATCCCCAATTAAGATCAAATTAATTTAAAATTAATTTGATCAGCTTAAGTCCTTTTTGGTTCTGACCTAATCCAATCAGGTCAAAACCCTGATTGAGCCTAAACTTGAATCCAATTCAATTTGGCTCATCCTTAGCATAATTACTCAATCAAATTGAGTTTATTAGTAATTTAATTACTAATTAATCCTTCAATAATTACTTTAATTATTTTATAAGATAATTTGCCGATCAAATTGACCAAATTACCCCTGAATGATTCTTAATCATTCATCAGCTTTCTTGATCAATCAGGAATCTTCTATGCGCGTGACCTCATAGGTTCGAACCTAAGCCGATAGTGTAGGAATAATTTCCTACACTAATCGATGTGACCATCTAGCAATAGTACCCGACGTCCGGATAGGCCGAATATATGCGAAGCAAATATTCTGGAACTCTGAACTATGGTTACTGTATAATCCCTTTGACTCCTAATGCCAGAATGACTTAGAGCTCACTGTCAACCCTATAATTAGTACATCCATTATATGATTAACTTTAGATATCCCGTGACTCCTCACTGGGATTACCCTGGCCAAGGTTTTGCTAAATTAATCACAAGACATTATCTTCTGTTTTCTGGAGGGGTCAATTCCATCTTGACTCACAACTGACTACGCAAGTATTTGACTGCACCCAGTGACCTTCCATCACTGAATTAGAAATTCAGGTAGTACGGTACCAAAGTACAGTGAGTTGCTTGCTAGTCACAGGTTGCGGTCTTAGGTCAGAGGAACAAACTTATACCCATATCCACTCGGAACATCTCTCGATAGTAGAGCATTCTGGAATTGGTCACGTTCAGTAAAATGTACTCCTACACTTCACCTGTGTGGCATACCAGTGTCTCCACACTCCTTGGTTAAGAGGACAACCAACATATATGTCACACAACGACCTAATCTCGATAATGCTGTCGTCCTAGTAACAACATATCATTTGGTCGCGAACAAGTTTAAGGACTCAAAGATAAATCCTCCTTTATCATAACATAAGTCCTAAGGACTTCATCATATAAGAGTTCATTTGAAGATGAAATGATGAATAATGCCAAATAACACTTTATTAATTTGTCAATTCATTTACAAAATTCAATCATCAATATGCTGACGATTGATATTTAGGATACAAATCCCAACATCGGAGGCATGGTGGAGGGAGTTTTTATTGAGATTTTCAAATAATTGCCATGCTTCATGCTCATTTTGAAGCATGAAAGTCCCCCCACATGCGGCATCGATCATCTGACGGTTTCGTTTAGTCAATCCGTCATAGAAACATTGCACTAGCTGCCATTTAGGTATTTGATGATGTGGGCATTTACGGATTAGGTCCCGAAATCTCTCCCAAGTTTCATGAAATTCTTCTCCCTCAGTTTGGGAGAAGATCGTGATGGCACGTCTAAACTGGTTCGTTTTTTCCATGAAAAAGTATTTTTTAAGAAATTCTTGTTGCATTTGATCCCAGGAACGAATCGAATCGGCTTCTAAAGAATTCAGCCATTGCTTGGATCTATCTTTAAGGGAGAAGGGGAATAATCTAAGCTTCAGAGCATCATCAATGAAGTTCTGAATCTTGACAGTGGTGCAAATCTCAAGAAATTCATCTAAGTGTTTATATGGGTCTTCGTTGGTGAGCCCATAAAAAGATGGGAGCATTTGGATCACACTAGACTTTATTATATTGTACAGCTGCTACCTCAAGTAATCGAATGCAAGATGGAGAAGTGTAAATGGTGGGAGTAAAGTACTCCCTCAGGAGTTTGGGTTGTTCTTCAGCCATCTCAGGAGGTGGGGATGATTCTAATGTTCTGATCTCAGCTCGAATATTCCTAAGGGTCCATTCTATTTCAGGGTCAAAGGGCAATAGGTCACGCACTCTAGAACGACTCCCTTGCATAAACTAGTACTTGATCAGTCAAGCATGCAATAAAAGAAAAACACATCGAATCCTTGTATTTGCCCTAAAATCACTAGACAGCTCCTAACTGGTTTGAAGAGGGCACCTAAGCCTCCAATCCGGTCTAATGAACTAAGTTGACCAGGTAAGCTTCCAGGTAAGTGGGGGGGTTATGATGCCTTCGTAAAGGTCCCACTTAAAAACCACTTGCCTCGAACAGATGAACTGTCTCCCTTATAGGGACAAAGCTTGCCTAGACATCAACTGAGCCATAGAGCGAAATTGGTGCAACTTTCGGTGATCTTCGTCCTATTGAGCTTGAATGTCCCTAGGAGCCAATGTCTAATTAATTTTAATTAAGCTGACACTATGTGAGATTGAGTTCACCTAAGTTGGGCAAGAATCCGATGATGAAATCCGGCTCTTATCTTGTTGGGGTGATTGCCCTTACTATGTACGGATTAATTGGTGTATGTGTATCAAGCATGCATTCACACTTTTGCTGAAATTAAAATTAAACAATCACCACAAAATTTCAAGCTAATTGGGAATCAATTTAAACAAAAAAGGTTTAGAGGTTACCAAAGGAAATTTTCCCAGCAATTTTTTTTTTTTAAGCAAACCTCTAAAGCATTCCTTTTTGATAGTCCCAGATTTCCTCTTCGATTTCTGATCAAATAATACCAAAAGAAAAATTAAAAATTAGTAAGAAAGAAAAAGAAGATAAAAAAAGTAACAAAAATAGAAAATAATTTTATTTTATTTTAGAGATATATATATATTTGAAAGTTTTTTTTTAAATGAAAAGAAAAACAACTATGCTAGCAATCCCCGGCAACGGCGCCAAAAATTGGTCGGTTCTTTCAATATCAAAAATAAACCACGCAATAGTACGTATCCTGTAAGATAGTGATTACGGATGTCGGTCCACAGGGACTGGAGACAAGTTATTTTTCTTAAATAATTACTTCAAAGGGTAAAAGTTAGAGTAAATGATAAAAACTAAGAATTAATATGGATGTAATAGTATGAATTATCTATGGAGAGAGGTGTTTAGCGCTAGAATCCACTGATAGATTTATATCCGTGACGCTTTCAATGATTGAGTTGTATTTAAGACTTGATTGCTTCCGACTACAAGCCAAAGCAATCATAAAAAAATTATAACTAATTCTCAGCATGAATCTTCTAAGTCTAGCACAAACCATCTACTCTAATGATAAGCATGACCTATCTAACCTAGCATGATGCATCTGATCATTAAATCATTAAACATGAAATCAATGTCACATGAATAACTCCTCCAAATCACAGGTGTTGGATTTGATGAAATAGACCAATCTATGTAAAATATTTTATGCAAGATAAACGATTCACATAAATTAAATAAATCATAAGATCAATTGATAAATTCTCCATCATGCAACAATCTTACAATACAAACTCAAGTCGATAAAAACGAAATGAATACTCCTCCATAGCTTCATCAAACCCCTAAACCGAGGTTTAGCTGCTCATGGTGCTCATCATCTCCATTGGTATGCTGAAAAACTCCTCTGCCATGCGTCTCAAACCCTCTCCATTTTTTTATTTTTTTTCTTCCTTTCTCTTCAGAACAGAGCATGCTCTGTTCTTCCTTTCTTTCTTTTTGAACCGAGCTCTTCCTCTCTCTCCCTCCTTTTCTCCCTTGCCGATGGCTTCTTCATATAGACAACTCTCACCCGGTGATGGATCCCCTGGGATCGCACTGGTGGGGATGCGAATCCGGGATGCTCATTCGATGGGAGCTGGCCACGGGATCAATGTGATGGCTGGCTTCGGAAACTTTGCGGAATGCATCGCAGGAGAAGAAGCGGAGGACAGATCGTGGATGGCTGGAACGGCTCAAATCTGGCAGAAGGGGATGGCTAGATGCTTGGGCTCACGCCTGGTCTCACGGGATGCTGGGAGCGTTGATCACGGAAGAGATTTGGTTGTGGGATTGCTGGGCGGATCGCTCCGGACGACTTCCTTCTTTGGACCGCGGAAGGAACGGACGTGGGATCCTCGGATGCCTGATGCGGAAGGATGGCTGACTTCACGAGCGGCTGGGACGCGATGCTGGGAGGAGCTGATCACAGCTTGGAGCTGGGAATCCGAAAGAGGAGATGCCGCAGATGCTTGGGTGCGGAAGACGCCCGGCTGATTTCACGAGCGGCCAGGACTTGCGGCTGATGGTGGAATACCCGAGGATGAAGATGCCTCGTAGGTGGATCTGGCATGCGGCTGATACGAGGTCCCGTTGTTTTGAAGCGAGGATGGAGGATCGAGTTGCTTCGGTGGGGGAGGATTCGAATCATCGGCATCAAAGAGTCTCCCCTGTTTCAGTGCTGGGAAAGAGAAAAGCAAAAAAAATCATTTCTTGCTCTATTTTGACATGAAAATGGGAATATGTGGATTTAAAGCAAAGGTCTCCCCTGTTTTGCTTAGTTTGGAAACGTGATGCGGAGATGGAAATTTCTGAACCGTTGGATTGCCTGGAAGAGCCACGGACAGTGGTCAATGCTTGATCTCAATCTAGTTGGCTGAAGTTGGGTGCATGCATGGCAGCTGGGCATTGGGCTCAAACCCAATGTTATTGAGTCTCTAGGATTACTTGCACTTAGCTTAAGAAAGGAATTATTTATTTCTTAACATATATTAAATTTATTTCAATGATTATTTAATTTCATGGTAAAATAAGTATTTATCCATTTAAGAATATTGATAAGTGCTATGGAAAGATAACTAAATTATAAATTATTCAGCACTTATCAGGAATGCCCTAAATGACATGCTCCATAATGACCATGTCTCGCTCAGATATGTGATCGAATCTTCCACTCTTCAGAAATAATATCCGACCTATGAAGTTATGCAATAACCTCATCTCAGCTGATAGAGAGCTAGCTACTAAGTTTTCTGAATAGTCAAAGTCATCTCTCTCAAAAATTATCTGTAGAGCCCTCAACTTGTTCTCGGTCTTTCTAGTGTGGCTCCTTCGCAGGGGAGATGAAGCAACTCATTAGGCTTTCTTCTGAAACACGAACCCGCACTCCTTGGATCTCAGACACAAGCCCTCCCGGTCCAACTTTTAGGAAGGTATAGAACTCACGAACTAAGCCCAGGTAGGTCACCAAATCTAGGGAGCAAAGATACTCCCATCCTTGCCTTCAGATCCAACCACCCAACCAGAACCCTTCTTGGCCCAAAAATTCAGAATGGATCCTTCTTCCCGTGGTTACCGGTCTCTCCGCATATTTAGCAAGTTGAACTGAAGGGGAAGGAGGTGGAGGAGGCCCTACACGTGTCTCACCTTGTGGAGGCACTGTAGAAGAATCTCTAGCATGCCTTTCTATAATGGTTGGCCGTGAGACTCTCCCAGATCTCTTAGCAATGGCTCGCTTGGGTCCCATTTTCACCAAGTGCTTCCTTAGGTCTTGATCTAACGGCTTAGGGAAGCAATATAGTACTATTTGGAGACGATTGAAAGGGATTGAAAAGTGAAAAATAGGGTTTTAGGAAGAGGGCAAGGGGAAAGAATGCCCTAGAATGGCTTACGGGTCCTCTTTTTAAAAACGGAGTCCCACCGTTGGGTCGATCCCAGATCTTTCTTGGGTCGACTCAAGGAGGGGTCGACCCCATTCTGGCTCAGGTCGGCCCCAGTTCAGGCTATTTTTTTTTTTAATTCCTCCTTTTTTCTGATCCTTACCAAATCTTTATGGGACATTGATATGTGAGTAAAAATCCATAAATAAATGATTTTACTAATGTTTCATGGAATTTTCAAAATGGGAGGAGAGTATCATGAGACAACTTGTTTCTTTTTTTTTGTTTAATCAAAGGGATCATATATGCCTAGTTCCGTTCTAAGCATGCAGAATCTATCTTCACTTAAAGATTTTGTAAATATGTCAACTAATTGTTTCTCGGTACATACATGCTCAATACATACATTCCAATTTTGCACATGATCTCTAATGAAATGATATCTTATTTCAATATACTTAGCTTTAGAGTGCTGAACCAGATTTTTGGTAAGGTTAATGGCACTAGTGTTATCACACTCTATAGGAATGTTGTCTAGTTTGATTCTATAGTCCTCTAGTTGTTGCTTGAGCCATAGTATCTAGTTGTTGCTTGAGCCATAGTACTTGAGCACAACAACTTCCGGCAGCTATATATTCGGCCTTAGCCGTTGACAATGCTATTGAATTCTGCTTTTGCTAAACCATGATACTATGTTATTTCCTAAGAATTGACATGTTCCACTAGTGCTCTTCCTATCTAATTTGCATCCAGCAAAATCTGCATCAGATTATGCAAGCAAGTCTAAACAAGAGTCTCTAGAGTACCATAATCCTATGTTTATGGTTCCTCTCAAATATCTAAGGATTCTTTTGACAACACTTAGATGTGACTCCTTAGGATCTGATTGGTATCTAGCACATATTCCCACACTAAATACTATGTCTGGCCTACTAGCAGTGAGGTAAAGCAAAGATCCAATTAAGCCTCTATAGAGCTTCATATCTACACTTTTCCCTTTTTCATCTTTATCTAGTTTATTAGTGGGGTTCATTGGGGTGCCTATTCCCTTGTGATTTTTATTTCTAAACTTCTTTAATATTTCCTTTGTGTACTTAGTTTGATGAATAAAGATGCTTTCCTTAGTTTGCTTGATTTGCAATTCGAGAAAGAAATTTATTTCTCCCATCATACTCATCTCGAATTCTTCTTGCATTAATTCAGCAAATTCTTTGCAAAGACTATCATTAGTGGCACTGAAAATTATGTCATCTACATATATTTGTACAACTAGCAAATTTTTATCTTTTTTCTTGAGAAAAAGTGTTTTATCTACATTTCCTCTACTGAAATCATTATTTAACAGAAATTTGTTTAGTCGATCATACCATGCCCTAGGTGCTTGTTTCAATCCATATAGTGCCTTATGTAATCTAAATACATGATCAGAAAATTCATGATTCTCAAAACTAGGGGGTTGCTCTACATACACTTCTTCTTTTATATAACCATTTAAGAAGGCACTTTTTACATCCATTTGATATAATTTGAAATCCATGAAGCATGCAAAAGCTAGAAGTAATCTAATAGCTTCTAATCTAGCCACGGGAGCAAATATTTCTTCAAAGTCTATCTCTTTTTCTTGATTGTATCCCTTAGCTACGAGTCTAGCTTTGTTTCTTATAACTACCCAATTTTCATCTAGTTTATTTCTAAAAATACATTTTGTTCCAATTACAGAATTATACTTTGGTCTCTCAGTTAATGTCTATACATTGCTTCTCTTGAATTGATTTAATTCTTCTTGCATAGCATTAATCCAATTTATGTCATTCTCAGCTTCTTCATAAGTCTTAGGTTCTATTTGTGAAACAAAAGCAAGATAGTCATTTAAATTTCTAAGAGAGGATCGAGTTCTTATCCCTTGAGATGGATCACCAATGATTAAGTCTTTAGGGTGTCCATGTGCATACCTCCATTCCCTTGGCAAGTCTTGAGATTGTGGTGGCACACAATCATCTTCCTTTTCTTGATTTGGCACGTCATTAAGATTCAATTTTTCAAACTCAATAATTTCTACATCATCATCAAAAGTACTTTCTCTCCTAGGAGACTCACTATCAGACTCATCAAAAATAATATTAATTGACTCTTCAACGACAAGAGTTCTTTTGTTGAATACTCTGTATGCCCTGCTAGAAGTAGAGTATCCTAAGAAGATACCTTCATCTGATTTGGCATCAAATTTACTTAGATCCTCCTTGCCATTGTTTAAAATAAAACATCTACACCCAAATACTCTTAAATATTTAGCAGTTGGTTTCTTAGTCTTTCAAAATTCATAAGAAGTTTTCTTTGTTATAGGACGTATTAAAATATGATTTAAAATATGGCAAGCAGTATTTATGGCTTCAGTCGAAAAGTACTTTGGAAGATTTGACTCACACAACATCGTAAGTGCCATTTCTGCCAATATCCTATTTTTTCTTTCAACAACCCCATTTTGTTGAGGCATTCTAGTTGCTGAAAATTGATGGAAAATACCATTTTCATTACAGAATTCTTCAAAGTGTTGATTTTCAAATTCAGTTCCTTGATCACATCGAATTGCAATTAAGGTGAGCTTCTTTTCAGTTATGATATTTTTATAATATTTCAAGAATGCTGAAAATGCTTCATTCTTATGTGCAAAAAATGAAACCCATGTATATCTTGAGAAATCATTTACTATAACTAGTTCATACTTTTTTCCTCCTAGACTTGCAGTTTTAGTAGGCCCAAATAGATCCATGTGTATGAGTTCAAAAGGTCTAGTGGTTGATACTACACTCTTTGATTTGAAAGATGATTTTGTTTGCTTTCCTAATGAGCATGGTCCACAGATTTTATCTTTTTCAAAAATTAATTTTGGCACATCTTTTATCAAATTCTTTTTGACTAGTTTTGATATTAAGTCCATACTAACATGTCCTAGTCTACGGTGCCAAAGCCAACTTGTTTCACTTTTCCTTTCTTTATTAGTGATTAAGCATAATCCATTTTTTTGCCTAAATCATGAAGATCTACCATATAAATGTTTCCATGCCTATATCCCATAAGTACAATGCTGTTATTTTTAGAATTTGTGATTATGTATACTGAGGCTTCAAATGTGACTTTAAGACCTTTATCACAAAATTGACTTATGCTAAGTAAGTTATGTTTTAGACCATTAACTAATAAAATATTTTCTATAAAAGTGGATGGAGTAATATAAATTTTATCCTTTCCAATGATAAGTCCTTTTTCAATGTCTCCATAGGTTACCACTCCACCCTCTTTAGATTTCAAAGTGACAAATTGTTCTACGTCACCTGTCATGTGTCTTGAACAGCCGCTATCTAGATACCATCGTCTATCCCTCTTATTAGCTGTAAGACACTCTTGCAATCAAAATCAAGAATGTGCTTTGGGTCCTTTAGGGTTAGTACTTGATGTTCCTTTTGGAACCCAAATTTTCTTGAATTTTAGCTTACTCTTATCACTCAATTTGGTATAGTTGGACTTTCTAAAATTACATTCATATGCTTTGTGTCCTACTTTATTGCAGCAATGGCAAGTTATATTTTCATTTTTGGCTTTCACAAATATGTTCTTTAAGTATTTTTGCTTTCTATTTTTTATATCCTAATCTAGCTTTATTATATATAGCTTTTTGACTATCAAGAATTATATTTAATTTAGCTGAGCTAAGTGTTAACTTGTCGACTAAGGATTTGTATTTTTCTGCATCTTCTTTTAGCTTGAAATTTTCAGCAATTAGACTTTTGGTTTCATTAGTGAACTTCCTACTTAATGTTTCATAGTCATTAGATAGTTTCAGCTTTTCTTTGATAAGAGATTGATTTTCATCTTTCAGAATTTTATTTCTATTGATTAGCTTCTTGTGTTCTTTCATGAGTTCTAAAAATGCATCATGTAACTCTTCTACTGTAAAATCATATTTAAGTTCAGAATCTACCTCATCGTCATTGGCCATGTAGCAGATTGGGCCGTCTTTTGTTGATCTTTCTCTTTCGAATTTGACTCCTCATTTTCACTCCATTTAGCCATGAGGTTCCTCTTTTTAAGCTTTCTTATCATCTATTTCAATTCCGAGCAATCTATCTTGAAATCTCTGGGCTTGTTACACTCATAGCAAATTGGCATTTTCTTTTCTTTTTCTTTGTCCTTTCCTTTTTCTTTGCTCGAGCTACCTTTGAGGAAGGGCTTCATTTTATGAAATTTCTTCTTCCCTCTCATAAATTTTCTGAATTTTCTTACGAGCATAGCCATTCCTTCTTCATCATATTCCTCCTCATCATCAGACTCTTCTAATTCAATTTTCTACTTTGGAGTCGTAGACTTTAAGGCAATGGTCTTCTTTTTCTTGACCTCCTCTTCTGAGTTTTGCTTCATGGTCAACTCATGGGTCATGAGTGATCCTAGAAGTTCTTCCAATTGTAGTGTATTGAGGTCCTTTGCTTCTTGAATTGCAGTTACCTTGCCCTCCCTAACTCTTGGTAGTGACCTGAGAATTTTTCGCACTAGTTCAGAGTTAGTATAAGACTTTCCTAAACTCTTTAGTCCATTTATGATTTTCGTGAATCGAGTGAACATTTTAGTTATGGACTCTGTGGATTCCATTTTAAATAATTCATACCTATGTACTAATATATTTATCTTTGACTCTTTAACTTGATTAGTTCCTTCATGTGTGACCTCTAGTTTATCTCAAATTTCATTCGCGGAGATGCATGTAGATATTCTATTATATTCACTTACATCTAGTGAGCAGTAAAGTACATTAATTGTTTTAGCATTTAATTGTGCTAGTCTTATATCACTCTCATTCCAATCCATTTCTGGTTTAGGAATGATTGTGCCTTCTATACTAATTGTGGGTATGTATGGTCCTCTAGTTATGATATTTCACAAGTCATAATCTAGAGCTTGAATGAATATTCTCATCCTAGCTTTTCAATATGTGTAATTAGTATCATTAAACAGAGGAAGTCTATTTGTGGATTGCCCCCCGCTCATAGAACATCCTACTTGGGTTGTCATGATCTTTGACTCTTGATCGTGAGATCAACATGTTAGAACCCGCCCATGCCGCAGAAAAATTTAAAAAAAAAATTCAGACGCAGCGGAAGAGGCATGTGCGGGATCAACCGTTCATCGCATGAACGTTGTTCAAAAACCGTTCGTAGTTAGATAAGGATTAAAAACTTTTAAAATATTAGGAAGATCATATCTTCACCTTTGTAAGGATAGATGATCACCACAAACTGATGATCGTGGTTTAGGATGAAGGTTCGCTTGAAGCCACACAAGCATCCGGCCTCTATGGGTATCCACACGAAGCAAAGAACCGATCAAAGCTTCCTTGTCTCTTCGAGGTGCTAGCTCCCTTGCAGAGACAACTTTAGATGGCTGATCTCCTCCCTTTTGATCAACCCTTGATTGTGCTTGGGAGGAGGAAGAAGAAAGATGGATCTTTGGAGAAGAACCAAAGCACCTTGCAGCCTATTTCTCCCCTTTGCGTTGGATGAAGGAAGGGAAGAAGATGAGGCCGCCAACACCACTTTTTCTTTGCTCCTTGCTTGCGGCTGATCCAAGGGAGAGGAGAGGGAGGCCACGGCTTGGAGGGGAGAGGGTTCAATTTAATGCCCCAGGGTGCCGCCAAGTCTCCTTTTAAAGCATGAAGGGCTCCTACAAATTAGGAGCCCTTGATCCCTTTCCAAGTGGGGCGCCGGCCCCTCTCTTCATGCCGCACCAAGAAGCAAAAGGAGGAGGGGCATGACCCCCTCCTCTTGTGTTGCCCTAGTCCTCCTCTAAGGAGGATTAGGAGGGCCCTATTTGGTTTAGTCATAATCTCATTAGGCTTTAACCAAATCATGAACCATTTGGGTCTAATCTAGGTAAGTCCTAATCTAATTAGAACTTAATGAACCATGACTCAATTGAACCCTTCAATCCTAATATAATTAGGAGTCATCTTGATTCATTAGATTAATAATTAATTGGGACTTAAGAAGTCCTCCTCTAAGGAGGATTAGGTGGTCTTCTTATAGCTAAGTCCTAATCTAATTAGGCTTAGTCCAAGGTTTAACCAATTGGGTTTAATCTAGGTAAGTCCTAATCCAATTAGAACTTAATGAACCATGACTCAATTGAACCCTTCAATCCTAATATAATTAGGAGTCATCTTGATTCATTAGATTAATAATTAATTGAGACTTAAGAAGTCCTAATCCCATTAGGATTTATTTAATTTTAGTCCTAATCCAATTAGGACTTTGAATCCGTAGTCCTAATCCAATTAGGATTTCTAGGAATCCTATTCTAAGTAGGAATCCAAAATAAATTCAAAATCCTAATCTAATTAGGATTGTGGGAATCCTACTTCAAGTAGGAATCCCAGTTCTACTCCAAGTAGGACTCCCAGTCCTAATCCAATTAGGACTCTAGGAATCTCACTCCAAGTAGGATTCATGTTTTAAGTCCAATTAATCAATTCCCATTTCTTCTTCAACTTATTATCAATCGAATTGATTATTTGTGATTTATAATCACTTTTCAACCATCAGATCGGTCAATACTTCTGGTGTGTGTGACCCCATAGGTTCTATTCTGACTGGTAGTGAGATATATTGCGATCTTTATCTCAATATCATTGAAAACTCCTTTCAATGGGTTGGAACGATTCCACCTCAACTCATTAGGGTTTATCAATCATCGAGATATTTCCTGTGAGTCTCACCATCCATCAGTGACACCTAGCAGCATGTAGTGGCTACCCAGCAGAATAGAATGATAAACCTCTAGGTGCAGTTAATATGTGATACAGTCCTACTATCGTGGATCCCTACAGGATGGAGGTCATGGACAACTCGTCAAACCCTATCGTCTGTCGTATGTGAAGATTTATTCGACCTAAGTTCGAGAGTGGAAAACTCTTTCTCCACTATACAATCTGCCCCGGCCGAGGTCTTACGAACTCGGTCTTATAAATCATATAGGATCTCTCCTTATCTATCAAGATCGATAGATTCCTTATAGGTGCATACCCTACTCCTACAGTGAACCTGCTGCAGCCAATCTACACTGCATGGACCAATATGGCTAAAGACCATTTATATGTGCAGTCAAACTACAATAACCTCACTGTGAGTAGCCGAAGCATCGCAGGTCAAAAGACCAGTCACACTACTGCAACATCAAGCAAGTCACTGACGAGTGGATAGACATCCAAGTGACTTCTTATTTTGGTCACGCTCAGTACCCTTGTTCTCTAACAAGCACTTGAACTATTACTTCAGTGTCCCTACACCGTGGACTTGAGTCTCGTCCATCCACAGGAAAAGTAATGTATGCACTGATCTCGTCGGATCGATCACCGTCCTCATGATGATCCATCGATCAGGAGCATTTAGAAATTAATCACTAATTATATATGGCTCAAATTCTCAACTCTTGAGAATATGCATCATCATCTTATTAATTCCTTGGACGATTTATAGACACAATAACAATATGAATGAAAAAGATGCCTTTCATTTATTCAATAATAATAAAATCAAGTACAAATTATGTTCCAGAATTAATAATGTGTCAGCCAAAATTGGCTTCTAGGGCATACATCTAACATTACGGGCTCACCAACAAACCTTACAAAGTAATAAAGATGAAAGAGTTTGAAACTCCTAGAAGAGCAAATATAACAATTTTACACTAATAGAAAAGATGAGAAAATAGTTATTGCTTTGAGGGTGCTCTTCTCTTCTTTCCCAAGGTTCTTTCACTTCACAATGGTTTGGTGGAGCTGTTGAATGCACACTCAGATTGCTCAACCACCTTCTTTTTGAGACATAAATAGAGAACCTTGATGAAGAATACTAGGGCTTGCTTTTTCTTGAATGAACTTTGATTTTTTTGCAAAAGATCCTTCCTCTGATGAATAGTATCACTTTAAATACTTGCCCACCACTATTGGTCACTCCCCATTGGTTAGATTTGGAAAACTATCCGTTACTAGCCGTTGGGAGGTCAAAAAGTACTTCTATAGAACTAGCCGTTATGCCTTTGTCCGTGCTGGGGTCGACCCAAACTTTTCTGGGGTCAACTCAACTTACTGTTCATCAGACTTGGGGTCGACTTAAATCCTCTAGGGTCGACCCAACTTTCTCTGGGGTCGACCCCTGCTACAGTGGGATGGGCCTTCTCAGGAATCATAGAACCTTGTATTTTCAGCTGTTTTTACTGGGGTCGACTCAAGCTTTCTTAGGGTCGACCCATGCTGCAGTAGAGTCGACTCAAGTTCCATTGGGGTCGACCCTCTCAGAGATTCCAGAGACATGGTTTTGAACACATAACCTTGGGGTCGACTCATGTTCAGTTAGGGTCAGCTCCATTGGGGTCGACTCAAGTGTTCCTGGGGTCGGCTCAAGAAATCTTGGAATTGGCCCTCTCAGTGAATTCCAGAGAGTTGTTTTCTTGAGGCTTCAAACTGGGGTCGGCTCAAGGTTCTTTGGGGTCGGCTCCTCACCTAGGGTCGGCTCAAAGATACATGGGGTCGACTCCACTTACTATTTGTCTGAGCCAATTTTGCAGGGGTGTGCCAGATGGTTCCATGGTGTGCCAGGGTCGACTCCACTTAGCTTGGGGTCGACTCAATCCACACTTTCCTGCATCTTAAGGTTAGACTAATTCATACAATCAATGAAACATATTTCAAGCAATTTTGAGTGTATGCCACGATAGAGCTACATACTCTTAACAATGAAAATCACAGTTTTGCCCTTAAGAGTATATTTCACTTGAAACTTTGCTGAATTAGAATTAAGAATTCTCTATCCCTTTTCTACTACAAATTTTATCTCGTTGTTAATCATTGGAAGACGTCTTGATCTCATTCTCTTAATATATTATGAATGTATCGAGGGTGTCATATTCATTAGTGATGTATCACGTTAAATTGTATTATTAGTTTGATATTCCCTCAATGGTTGTGTTAATCATCGAAATAACACTATCATCCTCAATTTGTGTGAAAGTTCCATTTGTTCCATGGGTATCTTGGCACATCTATATCTGCACCCTCATATTTTCATTTTAGGTACCCAAACTTGCTTGGATCCTAGAGGGTTAGTGCATATAGTTCTTTTTGGAATCCAAATTTATTTAATAGTAATAACTTTACAATTTAATTTTATTGAATTAGAACTAGAGGTAGAGTTGTTATATCCATTCTTTTCATGTTTGGCATAAGTTATCTTATTTGATGGTTTGCTTGGTGAGGATGATAGTGTTATTTTGATGGTTAACAAGCAATAATCAAGAGTATGTTACAAGTTAATTCAATACTTCATTTATAAGTCTGTTACTCTGATTATATTTGTATAAATGCATTTCATTATTTATTTGGATGAATCTAACCTTGAGTTGCAGCAAAGTGTGGATTGAGTCGACCCCAAGGATGATTGGGTCGACCCCGGCCCATCAAGAAAGCATCCGGCACACTTCTGCAAAAATGGCACGGATGAACAGTAGTTGGGTCGACCCAAGGAAAGCATGAGTCGACCCAAACCTCAAGCCTCTCAAAGACTCAAGAAAACAGTTCTCTGGAAATACTGAGAGGGTCGACCCAAGAGGAAGTTGAGTGGACCCAAGCTTGAGTCGACCCAAATACTGAGAGGGTCGACCCAAAGGCAATGACAGAATACATGACAGAAAAGGTTCTCTGAAAACCCTGAGAGGGTCGACCCAAGTGGAAGTTGAGTCGACCCAACTGAACCTTGAGTCAACCCAAAGAAATGTTGAGTCGACCCAAGTGAAGGAAGGCTGACTTGCAAGTTTCTGTGGTTCTGAGAGGGTCGACCCAAGGAAAGGTTGAGTCGACCCAAGTGAAAGTTAGGTCGACCCAAGGACAGGTTGAGCCGACCCAAACATGGGCAGAAGCATAACGGCTAGTTCTGCAGAAGTACTTTTTGTCCTTCCAACAGTGAGTAACGGCTAGTTTTTGAATTCTAACCATTGGAGCTTGTCCAATGGATGAAAGAAACTATTTAAAGTGGCACTATTCATCAGAGAGAACATACTTTTGCAAAATATCAAAGAGTACACAAGAAAGACAAAGTGCCCTAATCTTCTTCATCCAAGTGCTTCATTCAAGAGTCAAAAGAAAGTGGTTGAGCAGATTCCAAGAGTCATTAAGAGCTCCATCCACCCTTGAAGAGTAAAGCATCCTTGACAAAGAAGAGAGAAGTCACATCAAGCGATAACTATTCTCTAAACTCTTCTTTGTAGATTATATTGTTATATTTGCTCATCTAGGAGCTTAAATCTTCTTACTTTGTTTATTAAACTCCTTGTAAAGGTTAGTTGGTTAGCCCGCAAAACCAACGGAATAGGTTGATTGGTGAACCCGTAAAACCAATTGTAAAGGTTCGTTGGTGAGCCCGGAAAACCAACATAGGTTGTTGGTAAGCCCGTAAAACCAACGTAGGTTGTTGGTGAACCCGTAAAACCAATTGTGAAGGTTCGTTGGTGAGCCCGTAAAACCAACATAGGTTTTTGGTGATCCCGGAAAACCAAAGTGTAAAGGTTTTTGGATTGTGAGCCCGGAAAACAATCCAACTGAAATCCGCGGGATTATAGTTTTCTTTTTCCGAAGCCGAAGATTAGAAACCCGAAGGGTTTCAAATCTGAGGGCCCCCAAGGGGTTGCTTGGGGAGCGGACATAGGTGCTTAGGAGAGTACCGAACCACTATACTTCTTGTTGTTTGTATTGTGATTTGTGTAATTCCACTAACTCATCAATTAACATAAGTAAGATAGTTAAAACAGAGAGAAACCAATTCACCCCCCCCCCTCTTGGCTTATCACCTTGGGCAACAAGTGGTATCAGATCCAGGTTCTCCAATAGTACTTATTGATCTCACAATCAAGAGTTAAAGATCATGACAACCCAAGTGGGATGTTCTATGAGTGAGGGGCAATCCACAATAGACCTCCTCTATTTAATGGCACAAACTACACATACTGAAAAGCTAGGATGAGAATATTCATTCAAGCTTTAGACTATGAATTATGGTACATTATTACTAGAGGACCTCACACACCCACACTTAATATAGAGGGCACTATCATACCCAAACCAGAAATGGATTGGAATGAAAGTGATAGAAGATTAGCACAGTTAAATGCAAAAGCAATTAATGTACTTTACTGTTCATTAGATGTAAGTGAATTTAATAGAATATCTACTTGCATCTCTGCAAAAGAAATTTGGGACAAACTTGAGGTCACTCATGAAGGGACTAATCAAGTTAAGGAGTCAAAAATAAACATATTAGTACATAAGTATGAATTGTTTAAAATGGAATCCACTGAGTCCATAACTGATATGTTTACTCGTTTTACTGAAATTATAAATGGGCTTAAGAGTTTAGGAAAGTCTTATACTAACTCTGAATTGGTGCGAAAAATTCTCAGATCTCTACCAAGAGTTTGGGAGGCCAAGGTAACTGCAATTCAGGAAGCTAAGGACCTCAACACACTACAATTAGAGGAACTTCTAGGATCACTCATGACCCATGAGTTGACCATGAGGCAAAATTCAGAAGATGAGGTCAAGAGAAGAAAGCCCATTGCCCTAAAGTCTACCACCCCTAAACAACAAACTGAGTCAGAAGATTCAGATGATGATGATGAATTTGATGAAGAAGGAATGGCTATGCTTGGAAGAAAATTCAGAAAGTTTATGAGAGGTAAGAATAGATTTCATAAAAAGAAATCCTTCTTCAAAGGTAGCTCAAGCAAAGAAAAGGGTAAGGACAAAGAAAAGGAAAAAGAAACTCCTATTTGTTATGAGTGTAACAAACCCGGGCATTATAAGATAGATTGCCCAGAATTGAAATGGATGGCAAGAAAACTGAAAAAAAAGAACTTCATGGCTGAATGGAGTGAAAGTGAGGAGTCAAGTTCAGAAGAGGAAGATCATCAAGAGACGACCCAAATGTGTCATATGGCCAATGACGATGAGGTAGATTCTGAACTGGAATGTGATTTTACTGTTGATGAATTACATGATGCATTCTTAGAACTCATGGAAGAACATAGAAAACTAATCAATAAAAATAAAGTTCTAAAAGAAGAAAAACAGTCTCTTGTCAAAGATAAGTTAAAACTATCTCATAACTATGAAACATTAAGTAGGAAACTTACAAATGAAACCAAGAATCTAATTGCTGAAAATGTCAAGTTAAAAGAAGATGCTGAAAAATATAAATCCTTAGTAGATAAGTTTACACTTAGTTCTACCAAATTAAATATGATTCTTGATAGTCAAAAAGCTGTATATGATAAGGCTGGATTAGGATATAAAACAAATAGGAAATAAAAATACTTAAAGAACATTTTTGTAAAAGCTAAAAATGAAAATATTACTTGTCATTGCTGCAATAAATTAGGACATAAAGCATATGAATGTAACTATAGAAAATCCAGTCAAAACAAATTGAGTAATAATCATAAGATCAAATTCAAGAAAGTTTGGGTTCCAAAAGGAACATCAAGTACTAACCCTAAAGGACCCAACATAGTTTGGGTACCTAAAGCTCTTTCTTGATCTTTATTGCAGGGGTGTCTTGCAGCTAATAAAGAGGAAAAACGATGGTATCTAGATAGCGCCTGTTCAAGACACATGACCGGTGACGTAGACCAATTTGTCACCTTGGAATCTAAGAAGGGTGGAGTAGTAACCTATGGAGACAATGGTAAAGGGTATATCATTGGAAATGGTAAAATTTTTATTACTCCATCTATTTTCATAGAAAATGTCTTATTAGTTAAGGGTTTAAAACATAACCTACTTAGCATAAGTCAATTTTGTGATAAAGGATTTAAAGTCACATTTGAAGCATCAGTATGCATAATCACAAATCCTAAAGATAATAGTATTGTACTTGTAGGACAAAGGCAAAGAAATATTTACATGGTAGATCTTCATGATTTAGGCAAGAAAAATGGATTATGCTTAATTACTAATGAAGAAAAGAAAAATGAAACAAGTTGGCTTTGGCATCGTAGACTAGGACATGCTAGTATGGAATTAATATCAAAACTAGTCAATAAGGAATTAATAAAAGATGTGCCAAAATTGATTTTTGAAAGGACAAAATCTGTGGACCATGCTCATTAGAAAAACAAACTTGTTGCCCAGATAGACAACCCAAGAGGGGGGGGTGAATTGGGTTTTAAAATAATTTGAATAATTAAAACGATGTGGTTGACTAATTAAAAACTATTGCAAGTTATTTAATTAATGCTAAGTGCTGTGAGTGATGTGAGGGGAAGAAGAAGAGAGACAATCCAACACAAACACAAGGTTTTATAGTGGTTCGGAGCTAACCCTTGCTCCTACGTCCACTCCCCAAGTCTCACTTGGGAATTCACTATAACCCCCTTGGATTACAGCCGGTTGTTTTCCAAGCTCACAACCAAACTTGTTGTTTTACGAGCTCACAACGAACTCGGTCAGTTTTCCCAGGCTCACCGACTAGAACCGCCCCGATTGTTTTCCCGGGATCACAATCAAACCCTTACACACGTTGGTTTTAACTCGGCTCACCAACCAACCACAATCCCCTTGATTCAATCCCCGATTGAACCAAGTAAATACAAGTTGTAGAAAGAAACAGAAAATGAGCTTCTCAAAAAGCAGATGAAAACAATATGAACAATAAATGAAGTTAAGAAGCCTCAAACGCTTTTAGATTGGAGATGAGGAATGGCTTCTTAAACTTCTGGTCTCCTCTTGAAAGAGTAGTCGACTTGAATGCAGGAGAAGGAGGCTTTAATTGCTGGAAAGATGTAGTTGGAAGCAGTAAATGCAGATCTTCCTCTTTTTCGTTGAAGAGCACGTTGCAGAGCTTGAATGCTTGATTAGTTGGAGTGGAATGGTTGTTCTCTACCTTGCTACAGTCCTCTGTGGCTATTTAAGCCAACCCCCACGGAAACTAGCCGTTAGAGTGCTTTTTCTGCCCGTTCTGAACACTCTGCGCAGCCTGACAATATGACCGTTGGTGGGTTGGAGTCGACTCGCGCGATCAGGAGTCGACTCGGCTGTAGCGGGAGTCGACTCAAGCTTTTCCGGAGTCGACTCGGCAACTGTTCCAAATTTGAATTAAAGTTGCCTTCACGACTGGGAGTCGACTCGTCTTGACCTGGAGTCGACTCGCCAACTTCTGGAGCTGACTTGGCAATTTTGGAGTCGGCTCATCCACTGAAGTCCGTGGATCCAATTTTGAATTTTGTCCACTCGAGTCGACTCGACTGTCCTGGGAGTCGACTCGAATCTCAGAGCCCGAACTCCCGATCCTCTGTCTTTTGGCTCGTCCAGTCTTGGAGTCGACTCGAATTTCCTCGGAGTCGACTCGGCTCTCAGTTTCCGAAACTTGGTCTTCTGCCTTTTGATGTGAAGCTGTCTTGGAGTCGACTCGAGATGTCTGGGAGTCGACTCGAATCTCAGAGGCAGTAACTTGATTTTCTGTCTGTCTTGGGGTCGCGGTGTCTTGGAGTCGACTCGCGTATTGCGGGAGTCGACTCGAATCTCAGAGTCCATAAAATGCTCTCTGACTTTTTCTTCGTGTACCGCTGAGAGTCGACTCTTGCTTTCTCTGGAGTCGACTTGCCACCTATCGGAGTCGACTCGCGTTCCACTGGAGTCGACTCGAATCTCAGACCCGAAAACTGTTCTCTGACTTTTCTGCCTGTGACTGCTTGGAGTCGACTCTTACTTTCTTGGAGTCGACTCGGTGAACATCGGAGTCGACTCGCGCACTTCGGGAGTCGACTCGCTGACAGGTTCTGAGTTGAAGCTTTCTGTCCTTCTGTCTGTTCTCAGTCGGAGTCGACTCGTACTTATCTGGAGTCGACTCGAGCTCGTGCCAGTGAACTTGATACGCTTGGAGTCGACTCGTGATACTCGGGAGTCGACTCGAGTCTCAGACATTGGTTCAAACAGACTCCTTAACTTATCCAAAAATTATGAACCAAGTCTTGGGACACTTAGACAGGATTTTCACTGAAACACTCAATTGAATTCATTAGTAATCAAAAGATATACTCAAATGCTTTGAGCTCATCAAAATCAAATGGGGTTTTAATCAATCACTCCACAATCTCTCCCTTTTTGATGATGACAAAACTTTGAGTATATGTAAAATGAATTGCTCAATAAATAATGAAATAAAATCCATAAATAAATTCAAATGTCTGGTAATTCAATTTATCCAAGCTTGAAAGGAGTGAAACAATAAATTTCGGAGTTAAAGCTCCCCCTTTCATTTGGAATTATATAAGCCTTCATATTATGCAATCAATTGTTTGGCTTATATGTCATTAATGATTTAGTTTGATTAAAATTCAGATTCTCCCCCTCAACATATGCATTCAACTATGTTTTGATTCTCTGAATTTCCTTTTAATGCTTTGAAGTTTTTGAACTGAATTTTTTGTATTTAGAGAGAAAATCTGTCAATTTGTTCTTGTGTAGGATTCAGCTAATCTCCGAATATCCCTTGAATAGATTCTGGAGATTACTCCATTAGGAGCCCCAAAAGAGAGATAATGAGCCTCGAGGTACCGAATCCACTTAGAACAAATTTGTGTGTTTTTAAGAGTTTTATGTTTTTATTGATTTCCATTGATTTCTTTTACATATTTCGCCCCTTTTACATACTTTATACATATTTCTCCCCTTTTTTTTTACATATTTTATTTTTTCCCCTTTTTGTCATCATATCAAAAAGGAGGTAATCACACACAATCAATGGCACAACCAATCATCAAATGGCACATAATTGAAGATAAAATGTCTACTCATTGTATTGATATGAATGTGAATACATGTGAGAATACAATAAGTAAAGTAAAACAAGACAAAACACAAAAACATCTATGGCCTCCTCGAGGATGAGGCACCTCCTCTCGAGGATGTGGGTCCTCCTCTCGTGGATGTGGCTCCTCCTCTCAATCGGCTCTGCTCCATGAGGAGGGTGACTGCATCTGTAACATGGCCAAGCTGCGTGATAATAGACGTAGTGGCTCTGCTATGTGTAGTGGAGAGCTCAGTCACCGACGTCTGAAGCCCAGTCACCGACGTCTGAAGTGCGTCCAGCTTGTCGATGAGTACATTCGACAAGCGCTCGGCCCCCTCGGTGGTGGTGTGCATGTCACGACCTAAGTCCTCTCGCATCTGTCGAGTGGTGCTCGTGACCTCACTCATGCTGTGGAACTGGGCCTGGACCAAACTCCGGACATTGTAGATCTCTTCCCGTACATGAGCCGTCATGTCAGTCACGGCTGTCAAGGAAGGGACCAACTGAGAAGATACGGGTGCAGGAGTGGGAGCAGGCACCGCACCTCGGAGCTCCCGAAGCAGCTCATCCCTCACATCTCTGACTATCTCCTGTCGCAGCTCCCGGAGCTGCTCAGGATCAATCCGGACCTCCATGGATGGTGGAGCCGAGGAGGAAGGTCCGGCGGAGGTGGTAGGAGCAGGAGGAGTGGATGGAAGGTCTGGATGGTCTGGAAGGTCTGGGTAGTCTGAATCGGGCTCAGGACTGGGTGAAGGTCTGGTAGTCTGAGCGGTGAGGGTAGACTTCCTAACCCATACCCCCTCTCTCTTCCGAAACCCCATCCTGTGTAGGGTCCCCGCACGCGTGCGATCAGTCCATCGCAAAGCGCGAAAGGGCTCCCCCTCAGGAATGGGAACCTCGTACTCCCTAAAAAGAAGGGTGAAAATCATACCGTATGGGAGGGTGAGCCTAGGTCTATCTAGGGGCTCACACATATACCTATAGATGAGCTTAGGGAAGTTCATTGGGGTGTCCTGAAGGATATAGAACATAAGAGCTAGGTCTCTCTTATTTACAAAATCAAATCTCCCTGTCTTAGGGAAGATGGACCTAGACAAAATACTCAAGAGGATCCGCACCTCAATCGGTAGTGAGCTCGCGGATACCTCGTCTAGAGGTGACTGGGGTGGATGTCCTAGAACGGCCGTAAGGGCCTCAACCCTATCCTCAGGGTGTGCGGGAGCCACCCCTGCTAATGGAAGGTAGAGGATGTGGGCAATAAGATCCTCCGTGACACGCAAAGGGACACCGGCTACTGTGCCCTCGATACCTCCATTTCCCCGATGGACGGTACCATAGAACTCTCTAATAAGGCCCGGGTATGTGGGGAGGTCCAGTGTAAGGAAGTACTCTAGGCCCTGGGCCCTAAGTCTATCACCTATGGTGAACCCTTCCCGGGAGAGGAAGTCGAAATCGACATACCTCCCGGTGGAGACGACCTTCCCGGCCAATGGCCTCGCGGGAACCGCCCTAGGCGGAGAACGAGCCGGAGGTGGTTGCCTCGCGGGATCGTGCCGCGCCTTGGAGCGCCGCTCGGGACCGGCCTCGGGTCGGGACCTGTTCCTAACTACGGTCTTACGCGGCATTTTGACCTAAACTGAGAGGAAAAACCTAGAGGACGGTGAAGGACCGACGGAAAAGACTCGGAACCGACTGGGAATGACCTAGGAAGGGAGGAGAACTCAATGTCCGGCGAAGAATCAATGGGAAAATGGCTTGGAGACGATCGGGGACGACCTAGGAGTCGGCTCTAGGGCTTTTTGAACAGTGGCGGCTTGAAAGAAAAGTGTTTTCGAAACGACAAATCTAGGGTTAAAAAGTCGGATCCTGACTGTGAGTCGACTCCACTGAGTCGCGAGTCGACTCGACCTCGAGTCGACTCCAGAATATGCGCGAGTCGACTCTCCTTATGCGCCTGTGGACCTCGAGTCGACTCCCGACAGTAATGCGAGTCGACTCCCCCTCTGCTGCCATCTTTGCGAGTCGACTCCTGCCAATGCGCGAGTCGACTCTCCCTTAGGAGCCGGCTCTGAAACTTACTCGAGTCGTCTCTAACTTTGGCACGCACCTAAAACTCATGCTATAATCGTGCCGAATGACGGAAAATCACTTAATTAAGATCTGATTTGATGATCATTGAAAAGAAACTCTATTTTTAACCACATTGTAATCATCAAAATCAATGTATCTAGTGGAACCATTAGGATGGATCAATCACTCCTAATCCCCTCCTAAGCACACTAAACCTCTCTTCACTTAGGGGTTTTGTAAAAATATCTGCTAATTGATTATCAGTACAAACAAATTGGAGTGTCACATCACCATTCAATACATGATCTCTTATGAAGTGATGTCTTATCTCAATGTGTTTAGTTCTTGAATGTTGAATTGGATTTTTAGTTAGGTTTATGGCACTTGTATTATCACAATTAATGGGAATTTTATCTTGTTTAATGCCATAATCTTCTAATTGTTGTTTAATCCATAAGATTTGAGCACAACAACTCCCGGCTGCAACATATTCAGCTTCTGCAGTGGATAATGCAACCGAGTTTTGTTTCTTGCTAAACCATGAGATAAGGTTTTCTCCTAGAAATTGACACGACCCGCTGGTACTTTTTCTATCAAGCTTACATCCAGCGAAGTCTGAATCTGTGTACCCTATTTAGTTTAGGCTAGATTCTTTAGAGTACCATAGCCCTATGTTCTTAGTTCCTATTAAGTATTTAAAAATTCTCTTAACTGCAACTAGATATGATTCTTTAGGATTAGCCTGATATCTAGCACACATGCACACACTAAACATAATATCAGGTCTACTTGCAGTAAGATACAGTAAAGATCCTATCATACCTCTATAAAGTTTTTGATCTACAGATTTACCTGATTCATCTTGGTCTAACTTGCATGATGAGCTCATGGGGGTGCTGATTGACTTGTTTCCCTCCATGTCAAACTTCTTGAGCATCTCCTTGATATATTTGGCTTGATTGATGAAGATGCCTCCTTCAGACTGTTTGATTTGAAGCCCGAGAAAGTAGTTCAGCTCTTCCATCATGCTCATCTCAAACTCACTCTGCATCAAATCAGCAAGTTCCTCGCAGAGGCGATTGTTAGTAGCACCGAAAATGATATCATCAACATAAATCTGTACTAATAACATATCCTTATTTTGCTTTTTCAGAAATAGTGTTGTATCTACATTTCCCCTAGAGAATTCATGTTCTAATAGGAATTTGCTAAGCCTCTCATACCATGCTCTAGGTGCTTGTTTTAAACCATAAAGTGCTTTATTTAGCTTATATACATGATTGGGGTATTGATGATTTTCAAAACCAGGAGGTTGTTCTACATATACCTCCTCATTAATATACCCATTTAAAAATGCACTTTTTACATCCATTTGAAATAGTTTGAAGTCCTTAGGGCATGCATATGCTAATAGTAGTCTAATCGCCTCAAGTCTAGCTACGGGAGCAAAGGTTTCATCAAAATCTATACCTTCTTCTTGATTATACCCCTTTGCTACTAGTCTAGCCTTATTCCTTATAACAATTCCATTTTCATCAAGTTTATTTTTATAAATCCATTTAGTACCAATAATTGGATATTCAGAAGGTCTCTCTACTAGATTCCACACTTTGTTTCTAGTAAATTGGTTTAGTTCTTCTTGCATTGCATTTATCCAATTTACATCATTTTCGGCTTCTTCTATATGTTTGGGCTCAAAGTGTGAAACAAAAGCTAGATGGTTATTCAAATTCCTAAGGGATGCTCTAGTCCTAACGGGTTGAGATGGATCATCTAGAATTAGTTCCTTAGGATGCCCATGAGCATACCTCCAAGCTTTAGTTAGCCCATGATCCATAATAGCCTCTTGGCTTGATGATTCTCCTTCAATCAACTTTTGATTATCATCTTGTAATCCCATCCCATCTATCTTTTCTTCAAGTATTTCCATATCATCATCAAAATTAACCTTCTTACTAGACGAGATGTCACTAGAGTCATCAAAAACAACATGTATAGATTCTTCTATAACTAAGGTTCTTTTATTAAAGACTCTATAGGCTTTACTAGTTGTAGAATAACCTAAGAATATTCCTTCATCAGATTTAGGGTCAAATTTCCCTAGATTATCTTTCTCATTATTATGCACAAAACACCTACATCCAAACACATGAAAATAATTAACCTTTGGTTTTCTGTTTTTCCACAGTTCATAAGGTGTTTTCTTTATAATGGGTCTCAATAGAACTCTATTTAGTATGTGACAAGAGGTATTAATGGCTTCTCCCCAAAAGTACTTAGGAAGGTTACTTTCACATAACATAGTTCTAGCCATTTCCTCTAGTGTTCTATTCTTCCTTTCCACCACTCCATTTTGTTGTGGTGTCCTAGGTGCTGAGAAATTATGGGTTATCCCCTTCTTACTACAAAATTCATTAAATGACTGATTTTCGAATTCGGTACCATGGTCACTTCTAATGGCTATGACTGAAGACTCTCTATCATTTGTTACTTCCTTATGGAACTTCTTAAACATAGAAAATGCTTGATCCTTATGCACTAGGAACATGACCCATGTGTACCTAGAGTAATCATCTACTATAACTAGACCATATTTATTTCCACCTAGGCTTGTTGTTCTAGTTGGACCAAATAGGTCCATGTGTAATAATTCTAGAGGCCTAGAGGTAGAGACACATTTTATGGATTTAAAAGAGTTCCTAGATTGTTTGCCAAATTGACATGCTTCACATATTTTGTTCTTTTCAAATTTTAATTTTGGCAAACCTATCACGGAGTCTCTTTTAACTAGTTTAGTTATTGTGTCCATGCTTGCATGACCTAACTTACGGTGCCATAACCAACTAGCATCATTATCTTTAGTTTCATTTACAACTAAACATTGGTTATGTTTTGCAAGATCTTTTAGGTCTACAACATATACATTTCCACGTCTAATCCCTTTAAAAACTAAACTATTATCATTAGGGTTTGTTACAATGCATAGTGATGGCTTAAACATAACATCATACCCTTTATCACATAATTGACTAATGCTTAATAAGTTATGCTTAAGACCATCAACATATCTAACATTATCAATAAAAGTAGAAGGGATGATTTGAACTTTACCAATACCAATGATGTGACCTTGGTTGTTGTCTCCAAAAGTCACAGCACCTCCCTTCTTAGCTTCAAGGGTGAAAAATTGATCTTTGTCACCCGTCATGTGCCTTGAGCAGCCACTATCCAAGTACCAGCAGTTTTTGTTGACCTTGGATGCAAGACACTCCTACACAAGCAAATCATGTCATCTTAGGTACCCAAGTTTTCTTGGGTCCTTCATGGTTAGTCAAGTTGGTTCCTTTTGGAACCCATACCCTTTTAATTTTCCTTTTTGTTTTATTTTTCCTAAAATTACACACATTCGCTTTATGACCTATAGTACCACAGCAAAAGCAAGTTATTTTCTTAGTTTTAGTTTCTCCAGCTTTAACAAAGAAGTTACTAAGAAGTTTTTGTTTATTTCTTGGTTTATACCCTAAACCCGCTTTATTAAATACGGCTCGTTGACTATTAAGTATCATGTTTAATTTTTCAGAACTATATGTAAATTTTTCAACTAAGGGTTTGTATTTGTTAAGTTCTTTAGTTAGAGTTTGATTTTCTGCTTTTAGGTCATTAAGTTCTTTTGTGAGATCCTTATTTAAGATTTGTTTATGATTTTTAAGTTCTGAAAGTTCCTTAGTTAGTTTTTCATTATCTTTAGTTAAGGTACTAGTCTTTTGAGTTAAAAGTTGGTTGCTTGTCTTAAGTTCTATATTTTCTTTGATGATTAAATCCTTATCCTTAACTAATTTATTGTATTTATGTAGGTATGATTGATTAGCTATTTTTAGTTCTTTATTCTTAAGATTTATGGCCTTATATTCTACCATTAATTCATTAAATGCATCATAAAGTTCATCAAAAGAAAAATCAGGATGCGTATCGGAAGTTACCTCGTTTTCATTGGCCATGAAGCAGAAATTGGCCTTCTCTTCTTGTTCATCATCTGATGAGGAGGATGATGAGTCGGAGTCGGATAGTGTTGTGACAAGAGCCTTCTTCTTCTTGTACTTACTCCCCTTCTTCAGTAAGGGGCACTCAGCTCTTATGTGACCCGGCTTCTTGCACTCGTAACACCCAATCCCCTCATTTTTCCTTTCCTTACCTTTGTCCTTGCGGTAGGAATTTGAGGGGCCTCTCCTTTGATGATAGGACTTCTTGTGGTTGATGAATTTCTTGAACTTGCGCACAAGAAGAGCCTCACCATCATCTTCCTCATTCTCTTCTTCGTCACTGCTGCTACTGCAAGACAAGTCCTTGTTAGATGAAGTAGACTTAAGAGCTATTACCTTTTTCTTGTGGGAGGACTCCTCTTCGCTGTGTTGCTTCATGGTTAGCTCGTGAGTCATTAGGGATCCAAGGAGCTCTTCAAGTGAAAGCTTGTTCAAGTCTTTAGCTTCTTGGATTGCCGTCACCTTGGCTTCCCATGACCTTGGTAGGCAGCGAAGTATTTTCCTGACAAGATCACTGTTAGTATAGCTCTTGCCAAGGCTTTTTAGGCCATTGACAATGTCAGTAAACCTAGTGAACATGCTAGTGATTGTCTCATTAGAATCCATTTTAAATAGTTCATACTTATGAACCAATATATTAATTTTGGATTCTTTAACTTGATTCGTGCCCTCATGGGTCACTTCAAGTCTATCCCAAATCTCTTTTGCAGAGTTGCAAGTAGAGACCCTATTGAATTCATTTCTATCCAAGGCACAATAAAACACATTCATAGCTTTAGAGTTTAGTTGTGCCTTCCTCATGTCATGTTCATCCCAATCCTTTTCTAGTTTGGGTACCTTGATACCCTCTACATATATGGATGGGATGTATGGGCCATTTACTACAATGGTCCACATCTCATAGTCTTGGGCTTGGATGAATATTCTCATCCTAGCCTTCCAGTATGAGTAGTCGGATCCATTAAAGAAAGGGGGTCTTTGGGTGGACTGACCCTCAATGTGGGAAGATCCAAATGGGGTTGTCATTTTGATCTTTTAACTCTTGGGTGGAAGAGTTTAGGCTCTGATACCACTTGTTGCCCAGATAGACAACCCAAGAGGGGGGGGTGAATTGGGTTTTAAAATAATTTGAATAATTAAAACGATGTGGTTGACTAATTAAAAACTATTGCAAGTTATTTAATTAATGCTAAGTGCTGTGAGTGATGTGAGGGGAAGAAGAAGAGAGACAATCCAACACAAACACAAGGTTTTATAGTGGTTCGGAGCTAACTCTTGCTCCTACGTCCACTCCCCAAGTCTCACTTGGGAATTCACTATAACCCCCTTGGATTACAGCCGGTTGTTTTCCAAGCTCACAACCAAACTTGTTGTTTTACGAGCTCACAACGAACTCGGTCGGTTTTCCCAGGCTCACCGACTAGAACCGCCCCGATTGTTTTTCCGGGATCACAATCAAACCCTTACACACGTTGGTTTTAACTCGTCTCACCAACCAACCACAATCCCCTTGATTCAATCCCCGATTGAACCAAGTAAATACAAGTTGTAGAAAGAAACAGAAAATGAGCTTCTCAAAAAGCAGATGAAAATAATATGAACAATAAATGAAGTTAAGAAGCCTCAAACGCTTTTAGATTGGAGATGAGGAATGGCTTCTTAAACTTCTGGTCTCCTCTTGAAAGAGTAGTCGACTTGAATGCAGGAGAAGGAGGCTTTAATTGCTGGGAAGATGTAGTTGGAAGCAGTAAATGCAGATCTTCCTCTTTTTCGTTGAAGAGCACGTTGCAGAGCTTGAATGCTTGATTAGTTGGAGTGGAATGGTTGTTCTCTGCCTTGCTACAGTCCTCTGTGGCTATTTAAGCCAACCCCCACGGAAACTAGCCGTTAGAGTGCTTTTTCTGCCCGTTCTGAACACTCTGCGCAGCCTGACAATATGACCGTTGGTGGGTTGGAGTCGACTCGCGCGATCAGGAGTCGACTCGGCTGTAGCGGGAGTCGACTCAAGCTTTTTCGGAGTCGACTCGGCAACTGTTCCAAATTTGAATTAAAGTTGCCTTCACGACTGGGAGTCGACTCGTCTTGACCTGGAGTCGACTCGCCAACTTCTGGAGCTGACTTGGCAATTTTGGAGTCGGCTCATCCACTGAAGTCCGTGGATCCAATTTTGAATTTTGTCCACTCGAGTCGACTCGACTGTCCTGGGAGTCGACTCGAATCTCAGAGCCCGAACTTCCGATCCTCTGTCTTTTGGCTCGTCCAGTCTTGGAGTCGACTCGAATTTTCTCGGAGTCGACTCGGCTCTCAGTTTCCGAAACTTGGTCTTCTGCCTTTTGATATGAAGCTGTCTTGGAGTCGACTCGAGATGTATGGGAGTCGACTCGAATCTCAGAGGCAGTAACTTGATTTTCTGTCTGTCTTGGGGTCGCGGTGTCTTGGAGTCGACTCGCGTATTGCGGGAGTCGACTCGAATCTCAGAGTCCATAAAATGCTCTCTGACTTTTTCTTTGTGTACCGCTGAGAGTCGACTCTTGCTTTCTCTGGAGTCGACTTGCCACCTATCGGAGTCGACTCGCGTTCCACTGGAGTCGACTCGAATCTCAGACCCGAAAACTGTTCTCTGACTTTTCTGTCTGTGACTGCTTGGAGTCGACTCTTACTTCCTTGGAGTCGACTCGGTGAACATCGGAGTCGACTCGCGCACTTCGAGAGTCGACTCGCTGACAGGTTCTGAGTTGAAGCTTTCTGTCCTTCTGTCTGTTCTCAGTCGGAGTCGACTCGTACTTATCTGGAGTCGACTCGAGCTCGTGCCAGTGAACTTGATACGCTTGGAGTCGACTCGTGATACTCGGGAGTCGACTCGAGTCTCAGACATTGGTTCAAACAGACTCCTTAACTTATCCAAAAATTATGAACCAAGTCTTGGGACACTTAGACAGAATTTTCACTGAAACACTCAATTGAATTCATTAGTAATCAAAAGATATACTCAAATGCTTTGAGCTCATCAAAATCAAATGGGGTTTTAATCAATCACTCCACAAAACTAAATCATCCTTCAAATCAAAGAATATAGTATCAACAACTAGGTCTTTTGAACTCATACACATGGATCTATTTGGACCCACTAGAACTGCGAGTCTAGGAGGGAAGAAGTATGGACTAGTTATTGTAGATGATTTTTCAAGATATACATGGGTTTCATTTTTGGCACATAAGAATGAAGCATTTTCAGAATTCTTGAAACTTTATAATAATATCATAAATAAAAAGAAGCTCACCTTAGTAGCAATTCGAAGTGATCATGGCACTGAATTTGAAAATCAACACTTTGAAGAATTTTGTAATAAAAATGGTATTTCACATCAATTTCAGCACCTAGAACGCCTCAACAAAATGGGGTTGTTGAAAGAAAAACAGGACATTGGCAGAAATGGCACGCACAATGTTGTGCGAGTCAAATCTTCCAAAGTACTTTTGGCTGAAGCTATAAGCACTGCTTGCCATATTCTAAATCGGGTTTTAATACGACCAATAACCAAGAAAACTCCTTATGAACTTCGGAAAAATAAGAAACCAACTGCTAATATCTTAGAGTATTTGGATGTAGATGTTTCATTTTAAACAATGGCAAGGAGGATCTAAGTAAATTTGATGCAAGTTCAGATGAAGGTATCTTCTTAGGATACTCCACATCTAGCAGGGCATACAGAGTATTCAATAAAAGAACCCTTGTAGTCGAAGAGTTAGTTAATATCATATTTGATGAGTCTGATAGTGAGTCTGCTAGGAAAGAAAATATTCTTGATGATGATACAGGAATTATTAACTTTTGAAAAGTGAATATTGATGACGTGCTAATTCAAGATAAGGGAGATGATTGCATGCCACCACAATCTCAAAACTTGCCAAAGGAATGGGATGTATGCATCTGGAACACCCTTAAAGACTTAATCATTGGTGATCCATCTCAAGGGGTAAAAACTCCGATCCTCTCTTAGAATTTAAATAATTATCTTGCTTTTGTTTCACAATTAGAACCTAAGACTTATGAAGAAGCTGAAAAAGATACTAATTGGATAAATACCATGCAAGAAGAATTAAATCAATTCAAAAGAAGTAATGTATGGACCATTAACTGAAAGACCAAAGTATAACTGTGTAATTGGAACAAAATGGATCTTTAGAAATAAATTAGATGAAAATGGATTAGTTACAAGAAATAAAGCTAGACTTGTAGCTAAGGATACAATCAAGAAGAAGGGATAGATTTTGATAAAATATTTGCTTCCTGTAGCTAGATTAGAGGCTATTAGATTACTTCTAGCATTTGCATGTTTCATGGATTTCAAATTGTATCAATGGATGTAAAAAGTGCATTCTTAAATGGTTTATAGAGGAAGAAGTATATGTAGAGCAACCTCCTGGTTTTGAGAATCATGAATTGCCAAATCATGTGTTTAGATTACATAAGCATTATATGGATTGAAGCAAGCACCTAGGGCTTGGTATGATCGATTAAGCAAATTTTTGCTTAATAATGACTTTAGTAGAGGAAATATAGATAAAACACTGTTTCTCAAAAGAAAGGACGAAAATCTATTAGTGGTACAAATATATGTAGATGACATAGTCTTTGGTGCCACAAATGATACTCTTTGCAAAGAATTTGCTGATTTAATGCATGGAGAATTCGAAATGAGTTTGATGGGAGAACTAAGTTTCTTTCTAGGATTACAAATCAAACAAACTAAAGAAGGTATTTTCATTCATCAAACTAAGTATACAAAGGAAATACTAAAGAAGTTTGGGAATGAAAATCATAAGGGAGTAGGGCACTCCAATGAATCCTACTAGTAAGCTAGACAAAGATGAAAAGGAAAGAGTATTGATATTAAGCTTATAGAGGACTAATTGGATCCTTGCTCTACCTTACTGCTAGTAGACCCAGACATCGTATTTAGTGTAGGAATATGTGCTAGATACCAATCAGATCCTAAGGAGTCACATTTAAGTGCTGTTAAAGAATCCTTAGATATTTAAGAGGAACTACGAACATAGGATTATGGTACTCAAGAGACTCCTATCTAGATTTGCTTGCATACTCAGATGCTGATTTTGCTGGATGCAAATTAGATAGGAAGAGTACTAGTGGAACATGTCAATTCTTAGGAAACAACTTAGTATCATGGTTTAGCAAAAAGGCAGAATTCAGTGGCATTTCAACAGCTGAAGCTGAATATATAGCTGCTGGCAGTGGTTGTGCTCAAGTACTATGGCTTAAGCAACAACTAGAGGACTATGGAGTTAAGCTAGATAATATTCCTATTAAGTGTGATAATACTTAGTGGCCATCAACCTTACTAAAAATCCGGTTCAGCATCTTAAAGCCAACACATAGAAATAAGATATCATTTTATTAGGGATCATGTGCAAAATGAAAACATATGTATTGAGCATATCATGCACTAAAAATAATTAGCCGACATATTCACAAAACCCTTGAGTGAAGATAGATTCTGCACGCTAAGGAGGGAATTAGGCATATGTGATCCTTTCTATTGAAAGATATAAAAGGAAGCAAGCAGTCTCATGATACATTCCTCCCATTTCTAAAAACCCATGAAACATGATCAAATTGTCATAATATAGATTCCTTACTCATGTATCATTGTCCCGGATAGAATTTGTAAGAGATTGGAAGCAAGGAAAATTTTTAGAAGCAAAAAAAAAAAAAAAAAAATTCTGAACTTTGGGTCGACCCAACCCAGAATAGGGTCGACCCAATGTTGAGTCGACCCAAGAAATTTCTTGAGTCGACCCAATGTCGGGACCCCACTGATAAAAGGGGACCCGTGAGCTTTTTTAGGGCAACTGTTTGCCCTTGTCCTCTTCTGAAAACTCTATTCCCCACTCTCCAAACTCCTCCAATCAACTCGAAACGCTAGATTACTTCAAAATCTTGGAGAAATGGGACCCAAAAGAGCCGTAAGCCAAGAGATCCGGGAGAGTCTCACGGATCCAACGTGAGGAAAGAGAAGCTACGGAGCCATCTACAGTGTCTCCACAACGTGAGGCACGTGCAGAACCACCTCCTCCTCCTTCCCCCTCAATACAACTTGCAAAGTTTGCGGGAGAGACCGGTTACAACGGGGAGAAGGATCCATTCCGAGTTCTTTGATCAAGAAGGGTTCCGTTTGGGGGAATGGATCCGAAGGCAAGGTTGGGTAGTATCTTTGCTTCCTAATGTGGTGATCTACCCCGGACTAGTTCGGGAGTTCTATGCCTTCCTCAAAACTGGCAATGGGAGGGCTCATTTCGGAAGTTCGAGGAGTTAGGGTTCGAGTTTCCGAGAGAGTTTGAGTGAGTTGCTTCATCTCCCTGCGAAGGAACAACTCCAGAAAAACCAGAAAACAAGATGAGAGCCCTGCAATTGATACCTTGAGAATGAAGACTTCCGACTTTTCGGAGAAGGTAATAGCGAGCTCTCTTTCTGCAGAAATGAGGTTGTTGCTCAGCATCATAAATAGGATTCTATTTCCGAAGAGCGGGAGATTCGATCTCATTACAGAGCGAGATCTAGTAGTGATGGAGCATATTATTCAGGGTATTCCCCTGAATCTCCCGGCCATGATACTTAGGCAGATGAGGAAGGTGATCTGCAACTCCAGAGTATCCCTGCCTTATGGTATGATACTCACCTTGATCTTCCGACAGCACAACATATCTGTCGAGGGGGAGATCTCCAGGCATCTGCTTCATACTGATACATACACTGCACGATCACTTATTCACATGGGCTATGAGAAAGTGAACGGGCAGTGGGTTCATACTGGAGCAGGGATTCAGGGTGATGCACCAGAGGGTGAGGGTGATGCACCAGATATTGGAGACCCTATCCCTGAGGATGAGGAGCATATGGATCATCCTACTGCACCTTCAGAGGCTGGACCATCGTCATCTGTTCCTGCGGGAGAACAGATGAGTTCTGGAGTAGGATGACTGAGCTTATGTCAGCTCAGGCGAGGACTATCACTGATGGGCTGACGAGCAGACTAGATATCATGTCTGCTGAGATCAGTGATCTGAGGAGCAGATAGGAGCTCTACGGAGAGAGAGAGACTCATGGACCATCTGTGCCACAGGCTGCTGAGTCAGAGATTTCGGCACAGAGTCATCCAGCTCACCGTGCTCCACGCCAGACTCAGTCTCATCAGGCTCGACCTCCCTCGCCACTTACACTAGGAGGATGAGGACTAGATCAGCCATTAGATACTCCCTAGGCTGATATTAGTATTTCTGTTTAGAGCCTAGGATAGGTATCTAGTTCTCATATGTATTTTGTGTTGATCATGTTTTGAACTTTGATTGAGGAACATTGTATTTGCTTTTGTTTTTGGCATTATTGTACTAAAATGTTCCTATTTTGATCAATGAAGTTTGAATGTTTGTTTTATTGTATCTATTCCCATGCACCTATTTGATGATAACAAAAAGGGGGAGAAGTAAATAAGTTGTAAAACAAATTGAAAATTATAATGGAAAGCATATACATTTAAGGGGGAGCAATTTGTAACAATGAAAATGATCAAATCTAAAATTTCTATGAATTTCAGAATTTGGCACATAGAATTTCAGAATTTGGCACATACCTTTCACACCTCGATACATAATCTGAAACTCATGCTTTATCTCAAATTTTTGAAGTTTCATCTTTAATGAAATATAAAAGAAAGGGGGAGCAATTCAAAAAGTCAAATTGGAAACATTTGGATGAAATAGGGGGAGACTTCACTCTCATATTTGAAAAGCTGAAATTCAGCAACTTGAGCCCTTTTAAAACTGATTTTAAGATAAGTATCAATAGGCTCATACTCTATATTTTGTAATCATCAAAAAGGGGGAGATTGAGGATGATAGTGTTATTTTGATGATTAACAAGCAATAATCAAGAGTATGTTACAAGTTAATTCGATACTTCATTTATAAGTCTGTTACTCTCATTATTTGTATAAAATGCATTTCATTGTTTATTGGATGAATCTAACCTTGAGTTGCAGCAAAGTGTGGATTGAGTCGACCCCAAGGTTGATTGGGTCGACCCCGGCACATCAAGAAAGCATCTGGCACACTTCTGCAAAAATGGCACGGATGAACAGTAGTTGGGTCGACCCAAGGAAAGCATGAGTCGACCCAAACCTCAAGCCTCTCAAGACTCAAGAAAACAGTTCTCTGGAAACACTGAGAGGGTCGACCCAAGAGGAAGTTGAGTCGACCCAAGCTTGAGTCGACCCAAACACTGAGAGGGTCGACCCAAAGGCAATGACAGAATACATGACAGAAAAGGTTCTCTGGAAACCCTGAGAGGGTCGACCCAAGTGGAAGTTGAGTCGACCCAACTGAACCTTGAGTCGACCCAAAGAAATGTTGAGTCGACCCAAGTGAAGGAAGGCTGAATTGCAAGTTTCTGTGGTTCTGAGAGGGTCGACCCAAGAAAGGTTGAGTCGACCCAAGTGAAAGTTGGGTCGACCCAAGGACAGGTTGAGCCGACCCAACACGGGCAGAAGCATAACGGCTAGTTCTGCAGAAGTACTTTTTGTCCTTCCAACAGTGAGTAACGGCTAGTTTTTGAATTCTAACCATTGGGGCTTGTCCAATGGATGAAGGAAACTATTTAAAGTGGCACTATTCATCAGAGAGAACATCCTTTTGCAAAATATCAAAGAGTACACAAGAAAGACAAAGTGCCCTAATCTTCTTCATCCAAGTGCTTCATTCAAGAGTCAAAAGAAAGTGGTTGAGCAGATTCCAAGAGTCATTAAGAGCTCCATCCACCCTTGAAGAGTGAAGCATCCTTGACAAAGAAGAGAGAAGTCACATCAAGCGATAACTATTCTCTAAACTCTTCTTTGTAGATTATATTGTTATATTTGCTCATCTAGGAGCTTAAATCTTCTTACTTTGTTTATTAAACTCCTTGTAAAGGTTAGTTGGTAGCCCGCAAAACCAACGGTAGGTTGATTGGTGAACCCGTAAAACATTGTAAAGGTTCGTTGTGGTGAAGCCCGTAACAACCGTAAAACCAATGTAGGTTCGTTGGTGAGCCGTAAAACCAACATAGGTTTTTGGTGATCCTAGAAAATCAAAGTGTAAAGGTTTTTGGATTGTGAGCCCGGAAAACAATCCAATTGTAATCCGCGGGATTATAGTGAATTCTCAAGGGGTCGCTTGGAGAGTGGACGTAGGTGCTTAGGAGAGCACCGAACCACTATACTTCTTGTTGTTTGTATTGTGATTTGTGTAATTCTACTAACTCATCAATTAACATAAGTAAGATAGTTAAAACAGAGAGAAACCAATTCCCCCCGCCCCCCCCTCTTGGCTTGTCACCTTGGGCAACACTTGGTGAATTGATAACCTTTTTATTTAGGGATTTATTGTTAAGCAAAGGAGTCAAGCCAAATTTTGATTTATCAAAAACAGCATGTTGGTTTTCAAACATCATTTTTAATCTTTCTAAACTTACAGTGAATTTTTTAATAAGAGATTTCAATTGGTCAACTTCTTCACTTAAGTTTTGGTTTTGTTTAATTAAGCTATGATTTTTCTGAATCAATTCTTCTGAATTTAACCTTAAACTTTCATTTTCAGAATTTAGTTTGTCTTGTATTTCAATAATAGAATTTCTTTCTTTTGAAATTTTCAGATTTAGCTTTTTAAGATTTTTATTTTTCATAGCTAATTTTCTACATTCACCATACAAATCATAAAAAATATTTAATAGTTCATCATAAGAATATTCTTCATGAAATTCATTTGGTGTAAGATTAGATTCAAATTTTACCTTATCTTCTTGTGCTATAAAGCATAAGTTAGTTAATTCTTGTAGTTCTTTGGAGCTGATGTCATCTTTGTTGCTCCTAGCTTTTAATTTTTTGCTTGACTTTCTCTTGGTCAAGACTTTCTTGCTTTTAAATTCTTTCTTTCCTTCCTCTTGCTTTCTCTTCTTCTTTGTCTTTAAGAAGTTTTTGAATTTTTCGGTGTTTGAGGATGGATCCTTGTTTTTATCACTGAATTCTTCATTTGTTGCTCTTTCTTCCTGATTGGGGGATTCAAAAGCTTTTCCTGCAGTATGTAATTGAAGCACATGTGAGTTAATCTGAAATTTATCATAAATATTTTCTAAATTATCCCAGATCTCTTTAGTGGATAAGTATGCAGAGATTTCATTAAATACAGTTTCATGAATAGCACAATATAGTATGTTCATAGCATTGGCATTCAATTGTACTAGTTCTTTTTCATTAACAGCTTGAGAGAGTGTGTGAGGGCCATTTATAATGATGTTCCATAACTCATAGTTTTGTTATTGAATAAAGATTTTCATTTTAACTTTTCATTGAATATAGTTAGTTCCATCAAACAGTGGAGGTCTGTCTATGGAAAGTCCCTCAGCAAATAATATGTTATGTGGGGCTGTCATAAGCTTTGGCTCTAGCCGGTTAAGACTATAAATAATAGAAGAGCACCTGCTCTGATACCACTTGTTGCCCAAGGTGACAACCCAAGAGGGAGGGTGAATTGGGCTTTCTAAAAATTATGTTCCCTAATTAACTTTGAATTGAATGCAGCAGAATGATAAGATGTTATCTTACTAAAGTTCTAGGCAATTACAAAAAAAGCAGTGAAAAATTATGCTAGAGATATTACATAGTTAAGTATGAATGTAAGGCATGAAGCACAAGAGATAAGTTATCACAAACACAAAGATATATAGTGGTTCGGTGCACCCCAGCACCTACATCCACTTCCTAAGACCTTTTGAGAATTTCACTATAATTCTAAGACTACAGTCTGGTTGTTTTACAAGCTCACAACCTAACTTGTTATTTTTTCGGGATCACAACGAACCCAAGTTGGTTTTCCCAGGCTCACAAACCCAAAATCTATTGCGATTGTTTTCGGATTTACAATCAACCTAGTTGGTTTTTCCAAAAGCTCACCAACCAAAACCTTAAAGCATTGGTTTTCACTGGCTCACCAACAACCCTTAACCTCTTGATTCAATCCCTTGATTGAATCAAGTTACAACATATTAGAATAGGAGTTAAAAACAAGTACAAGTTTCTCAAATAAGCAGATAAACAATATAAACAAATAGAGTAAAGAGAAGAAGCCCTCAAATAAGGTTTGCAGATGAAAGAACTCGGCTTCTTCTTTACTTGACCCTTTTCTAATTTTGCACGAGCTAGAGGATCACTGAGGCAGTACACAGTTGGAGAGGAAGCTTTGGGATTCACTCAGATGCTTTTCTTCTCTCTCTTTTTCTTGAATGGCCCTTTTGTGCTTTTGGAAGGTTTCTCTTAAAATCTCTTTGAAATCTCTTCTCTGTGTGTTCTCTCCCACTTCTCCTACCTCTCGCCTTGCTCTTTCCTTGATTTTATATCTTTGGATAGTGTGAGAACAAAAAATCTAGCCGTTAGAGATAAAAAATAGAGCCGTTGGAGTTGAGAAAAACTAGCCGTTATGCATCCCAATTGTAGTGGAGTCGTCTCGCCCGTCCAGGAGTCGGCTCGGCTCAAGTAGAAGATGTCTCGCATGATTTTGGAGTCGGCTCTGGCTTCGGGATCTCTCTGACAGATTATCGGTCGATTCTCGTTGGAGTCGGCTCGCGCGGTTCGGAAGTCGTCTCGCATCTTGGTCCGTCGAAAATGAGTTCTCTATCTTATCTAAGAGAGTCGACTCGTAATAGTTGGAACTCGATTCGCGCTTCGTCCGTGGGATAGGAGACGACTCGTGCTTTGCGACCAGAAATACTTCTTTCTGTCTTTCTGAGAGAGTCGACTCGCGCTTGGTGGAGACGGCTTGAAGGTGTGCCAATATTCTATGCTTGTGCCGGAGTCGACTCGAACGTTATAGGAGTCGACTCGAAGACTATCTTTTGAATTCTCCTTTGAATTTGCTCCTCCAACTTAAATCCTTTGAACTTGAAACTTGGGCCAATGAAGTGTAGCTTTCTTCCAACTTTTCTTGAAAGCTTTTGAGGCCTTCTTGTATTTTTCAACTTGCTATTTTCCTTACAAAAAAAATTATCTTTCTTCTTGCAACACAAATATTAGTAATTATACTTCAAGATTTTGTGATCATCAAAATCAATCTTTGGATCAGCAACAATCCTCTTGGGTTGAACCTAATCCAATTACGTCAAATCTTGATTAAGCACAAATTGAACCTCATTCAATTTTTGCTCAACTTAAGTCCAATTACTCAATCAAATTGAGTTCATTAGCAATCAAATTGCTAATTAATCTTTCAATAATTCATTAATTTTTTTTATAGAAATATTTTACTTAGGATAATTTGTCAATCGAATGGACCAAATTATTCCCGGATGATTCTTAATCGTCCATCAGCCTTTATGATCAACCTAGAAAACTTCTATGCGTGTAACCCGATGGTTCGAACCTAAGCCGGTAGCACAGGAACAACTTTCTGTACTAATTGATGTGACCATTTAGCAATGGTGACCGACGTTCGGATAGGTCGAATATATGCGAAGCAATATTTTGGAATCCTAGACTATGGTTATCGTATAATTCATCCCTATGACTCCTAATGCCAGGATGACGTCAGAGTTCTATCAACTCTATAATAGTACATCCACTCTGTGATTCAACTTTAGAAATCTTGTGACTTCTCACAACGATTACTGTTGCCCAGATAGACAACCCAAGAGGGGGGTGAATTGGGTTTTAAAATAATTTTGCAATTAAAACGTTTGTGGATGACTAATTAATACTGTTGCAAGATGATTAATTAGTTGCTATGTGCTGTGAGTGAAATGAGAGTAGAGAGAGAGACACAAGCAATCACAAACACAATGTTTTTATAGTGGTTCGGAGCTAACCCTTGCTCCTACGTCCACTCTCCAAGTCTCACTTGGAAATTCACTATAACCCCTCGGATTACAGCCGGTTGTTTTCCAAGCTCACAACCAAACTTGTTGTTTTACGAGGTCACAACGAACTCGGTCGGTTTTCCCAGGCTCACCGACTAGAACCACCTCGATTGTTTTTCCGGGATCACAATCGAACCCTTACACCATTGGTTTCAACCTAGGCTCACCAACAAACCTATATACCCTTGATTCAATCCCCTGATTGAATCAAGTAAGGACAAGATGGAAAGAACAAAGACAAATAGAAAAACAGAGCTTCTAAAAAGCAGATATACAGCGATATTAATAATAGTAAAGTTAAGAGCCCTCAAACACGTTTGAGTTGGAGAAGAGAAGGGCTTCTTGAACTTTGGGTCTCCTCTTGAAAATCTAGAAGACTTGAAGGCAGGAGGAGACTTCTTTTAATGCTGGGAAGAGTCGGTTGAATGGAGTTAATGGCCCTCTTCCTTCTTTTCCGTTGAAATCAGTTTGCCGAGAAAGGATGCTTGATTTCTTTGAGTGGAATGGTACTTCTCTGCCTTGCTACAGTCCTCTGTGGCTATTTAAGCCATCCCCACGGAAACTAGCCGTTAGACACATTTTTTTGCCCGTTCTGCACACTCTGCACATCCTGACAATGTGTCCGTTGGGGTCGGAGTCGACTCGCGCGATCTGGAGTCGACTCGGCTGTAGCAGGAGTCGACTCATGCTTTTATGGAGTCGGCTCGGCAACTGTTCCGAATTTGAATTAAAGTGACCTCCTCGACTGGGAGTCGACTCGACTTAACCCGGAGTCGACTCGCCAAAAACTGGAGCTGACTTGGCATTCTTGGAGTCGGCTCATCCCATGGAATTCATGGAGCTATTTTTCAACTTGGCCCACTCGAGTCGACTCGACAGTCCTGGGAGTCGACTCGGCGCTCAGAGCCCGAACTTCCTATCTTCTGTCTTTTGGCGTAGCGCTGCCTTGGAGTCGACTCGAGCTGTCTTAAAGTCGACTCGGCTCTCAGAGACAACAATTTGGTCTACTGTCTTTTTGGGTCGCGTTGTCTCGGAGTCGACTCGGGCTTTGCGGGAGTCGACTCGGATCTCAGTGTCCGAAAACTGCTCTCTGACTTTTGCCTTGAATACAACTGAGAGTCGACTCTCGCTTTCTTTGGAGTCGACCTGCCAACCATCGGAGTCGACTCGGCTCTCAGGGTCGAAACTTGCTCTCTGACTTTTTGTCTGTAACTCCCTGGAGTCGACTCAAACTACTCCGGAGTCGACTCGGTAAGCATGGAGTCGACTCGCGCACTTCAGGAGTCGACTCGCTGACAGGTTATAAATTGTGTCTTTCTGTTCATCTGTCTGTTCTCAGTCGGAGTCGACTCGTAATGTTCCGGAGTCGACTCGAGCCCGTGCCAGTGCTTCTGATACGCTTGGAGTCGACTCGTAATATCCCGAGTCGACTCGAGTCTCAGACTTTGGTTCAAACTGACTTCTTAACTTATCCAAAATATCTTGAACCAAATCTAGAAACACTTAGACAAGATTTTCACTGAAACACTGATTGAATTCATTAGTAAACAAAAGATATACTCAAATGCTTTGAGCTCATCAAAATCAAATAGGGTTATAATCAATCACTCCACAATCCCTCCTTTTTGATAATGACAAAACATTGAGTATATGTAAAGTGAATTGCTCAATAAACAAGAAATGAAATCTATAAATAAATTCAAGTGTCTGGTTTTTTAATTTATCCAAACTTGAAAGATGTGAAACAATAAATTTTGGAGTTAAAGCTCCCCTTTCATTTGGAATTATATAAGCCTTCATATCATGCAATCAATTGTTTGGCTTATATATATTTAATGATTTTGCTTAAAAATTCAGATTCTCCCCCTCAACATATGCATTCAACTTTGTTTTGATTCTCTGAATTTTCTTTTAGTGCATTGAAATTTTTGAATTGAAATTTTTGGTTTTTAGAGGAAAAATATGTCAATTTGTTTTAAGAGTTTTTTTTGATTTTATTTTGATTCCTTTTCCATATCTATTAAATATTTCTCCCCTTTTTGTCATCATATCAAAAAGGAGGCAAGCAGAACACACAAGCAAGTAGAGATCAATGTGCACAATATTGAAGAAAAGCTGTCTACTCATTGTATTGATGTATATGTAAGTACATTTGTGAATACAATAAGTAAAGCAGTAAATACATGTCAAGATAAACAAAATAAACTAGGGCTTCCTCGAGGAGGATGCGGTTCCCTTGGGCAGTCTGGACTGTTGTTCCATGAGTAGGGTGACCGCAGTGGTGACGTGCTCTAACTGTCTGATAATGGCCGAGGTGGTCCTGCTGTGTGTCGTGGAGAGCTCAGTCACTGTCTCCTGGAGTGTGTCCAGCTTGGCGATGAGCACATTCGCCAAGCGCTCGGCCCCCTGACTAGTGGTGCCCATATCCTGTCGGATGCTATCTCGCAACTTTCGTGTGTTGCTTGTGATATCGCTCATGTTTGAGAATTGGGCTTGTACCAGGCTTCTGACATTGTAGATTTCTTCCGCACATGGGCGTCATCTCGGTCACGGCTGACAGGGAAGGAACCAATGCAGAAGAGGGTGCAGGGGAGGGAGCAGTCGCTGGACCTCGGAGCTCCCTCAGCAGGTCGTCCCGAAGATCCCTCACTATCTCCTGCCGCAACTCCCGGAGCTGCTCAGGAGAAATGCGAACCTCCATGGGCTGAGTAGGTGGAGCTGAGGAGGAGGGTCCGGCTGAAGGTGGGAGCTGAGGTGGAGGGAAAGGTAGGGAAGTCAGAATCAGGGTCAGGACTGGGGAGTGTCTGGAAGTATGTGTGGAGGTAGATGATTTCCTAACCCAGGTTCCCTCTACCTTACGAAACCCCATCCTGTGTAGGGTTCCCGACGCATGCGATCTGTCCATCGCAATGCGCGAGAGGGTTCCCCCTCAGGAATAGGAATCTCGGCCTCCTAAAGATAAGTGTGTATAGCATGCCATAGGGGAGGGTGAGCCTAGGTCTATCTAGTGGCTCACATAGATATCTATAAATGAGTTTCGGAAAGTTGATTGGGGTGTCCTGGAGGATGTAGAACATAAGGGCTAGGTCCCTCTCAGAAACAAAATCGAAGCGGCCAGTCTTCGGAAAGAGGGTCCTAGAGATGATGCTAAGGAGGAGCCGCATCTCAACAAAAGTGAGCTAGCGGACACCTCATCTAAGGGGGACTGGGGTGGATATCCTAGAATGGCCGTAAGGGCCTCAGTCCTATCCTCGGGGTGTGTGGGAGCTACCCCTACTTGTGGAAGGTGGAGGATTTGGGCTATGAAATCCTCGGAAATAAACAATGGGACACCGGCTACAGTTCCCTCTATTCCCCCATTGCCCCTATGGACAGTACCATAAAACTCTCTAACTAGGCCAGGGTATGTGGGGAGATCTAAGGAACAAAAATACTCTAAACCCTGGGCCCGCAATCTCTCTCCTATGGTAAAGCCCTCCCGGGAGAGATAGTCAAAATCGACGTATCTCCCGGTGGAGACCGCCTTCCCGGCGCACGGCCTCGAGGGAACCTCCCTCGGCGGGGAACGAGCCGGAGGTTGTGGCCTCACGGGATCGTTCCGAGCCTTGGACCGTCGCTCGTGCCGGTCGCGGGTTGGGGCCTCTTCCGGCTTGGGACAACGGCTTTACGAGGCATGGTCGACCTAGAATGGGGTAAAACGCTAATGGATGGAGGAAGGTCGACGGAAAAACCTAAGGGCGGGAGACGACTAGGAGACGGCTCTAGGGTTTGTGAACAGTGGCGGCGGTGAATAGAAGTGTTGATTAAACGCTTGGATTAGGGTTAAAAAAGTCGGATCCCGACTGCGAGTCGACTCCTGAGTCGAGTCGACTCGACCTCGAGTCGACTCCAAAATATGCGCGAGTCGACTCTCCTTATGCGCCTATTGACCTCGAGTCGACTCCCGACTGTATGCGAGTCGACTCCCCTCTGCTGCCATCGATCTCGAGTCGACTCCCGTAAATGTGCGAGTCGACTCCCCTTACGAGCCGACTCTGAAACTTACTCGAGTCGTCTCGAACTCTGGCACGCACCTAAAAATCATGCTATGTTCGTGCCGAATGAGGGAAAATCACTAAGTTATGATCTGATTTGATGATCATTAAAGAAACTCTATATTAACCACAATCTAATCATCAAAATCAATGAACTAGAGAGAATCACTAGGATGGATCAATCACTCCTAATCCTCCTAAGCACACTAAATCTCTCTTCACTAAGGGTTTTGTGAAATATCAGCTAATTGATCATCAGTGCAAACAAATTGAAGTGTCACATCACCATTCATTACATGATCTCTTATGAAGTGATGTCTTATCTCCAATATGTTTAGTTCTTGAATGCTGAATTGGATTTTTAGTTAGATTAATGGCACTTGTATTATCACAATTAATGGGAATTTTATCCTGTTTAATGCCGTAATCTTCCAATTGTTGTTTGATCCACATGATTGGAGCACAACAACTCCCGGCTGCAGCATATTCAGCTTCAGCAGTAGATAATGCAACCGAATTTTGTTTCTTGCTAAACCATGAGATTAAGTTTTCTCCTAGGAATTGACATGATCCGCTGGTGCTTTTCTATCAAGTTTACATCCAGCAAAGTCTGAATTTGTGTATCCTATTAGGTTCAGGCTAGATTCTTTAGAATACCATAACCCTATATTCTTTGTTCCTATTTAGGTATTTAAAGATTCTCTTGACTGCAATTAGATGAGATTCCTTAGGATTAGACTGATATCTAGCACACATGCAAACACTAAACATGATATCAGGTCTACTTGCAGTAAGATACAATAAAGATCCTTCATACCTCTATATAACTTTTGATCTACGGATTTACCTGATTTCATCTTGGTCTAATTTGCATGATGAGCTCATGGGGGTTGCTGATTGACTTGTTTCCCTCCATATCAAACTTCTTAAGCATCTCTTTGATGTATTTGGCTTGATTGATGAAGATGCCCTTCTTCAGATTGTTTGATTTGAAGCCCGAGGAAATAGTTCAGCTCTCCCATCATGCTCATCTCAAATTCACTCTGCATCAAGTCAGCAAATTCTTCGCAGAGGCGATTGTTAGTAGCACCGAAAATAATATCATCAACATAAATCTGCACTAACAACATATCTTTGTTTTTCTTCTTTAGAAACAATGTTGTATCTACATTTCTCCTAGAAAACTCATGTTCTAATAGAATTTGCTAAGCCTCTCATACCATGCTCTAGGTGCTTGTTTCAAACCATAAAGTGCTTTGTTAAGTTTATACACGTGATTAGGGTATTGATGATTCTCAAAACCAGGAGGTTGTTCTACATACACCTCCTCATTAATATACCCATTTAGAAATGCACTTTTTACATCCATTTGAAATAACTTGGAAATCCTTAGAACATGCAAATGCTAATAATAATCTAATTGCCTCGAGTCTAGCTACAGGAGCAAAGTTTCATCAAAATCTATACCTTTTTCTTGATTATACCCCTTTGCTACTAGTCTAGCCTTATTCCTTATTACAATTTCATTTTCATCAAGTTTGTTTTTATATATCTATTGGTACCTATGATTGAATATTCAGGAGGTCTTTCAACTAGATTCCATACATTGTTTCTAGTAAATTGGTTTAATTCTTCTTGCATTGCATTTATCCAATTTACATCTTTTTCAGCTTCTTCTATGTGTTTGGGCTCAAAATGTGAAACGAAACTAGATGATTGTTTAAGTTCCTAAGAGATGCTCTAGTCCTAATAGGTTGAGATGGATCATCTAGAATTAATTCCTTAGGATGCCCGTGAGCAAACCTCCAAGCCTTAGTCAGCCCATGATCCATAATAGCCTCTTGGCTTGATGATGCATTTCCAATTAATTTTGATTATCATCTTGTAATGTCATCTCATCTATCTTTTCTTCAAGAATTTCAGCATCATCATCAAGATTAACTCTCTTACTAGAAGAGATATCACTAGAATCATCAAAAACGACATGTATGGATTCTTCTATAACTAGGGTTCTTTTATTAAAGACTCTATAGGCTTTACTAGTTGTAGAGTACCCCAAGAATATACCCTCATCCGATTTAGAGTCAAATTTTCCTAGATTATCTTTTCCATTATTATGAACAAACACCTACATCCAAAGATATGAAAATAGTTCATTTTTGGTTTTCTGTTTTTCCAAAGTTCATAAGGTGTTTTCTTTATAATGGGTCTTAATAAAACTCTATTTAATATATGACATGAGGTATTTTATGGCTTTCTCCCCAAAGTACTTAGGGAGATTACTTTCACATAACATGGTTCTAGCCATTTTCTCTAGAGTTCTATTTTTCCTTTCCACAACTCCATTTTGTTGTGGTATCTAGATGCAGAAAAATTATGAGTTATCCCCTTTTTACTACAAAACTCATCAAATTAAATGATTTTCAAATTCGGTTCCATGGTCACTTCTAATAGCTATGACTGAAGTGTCTCTAGCATTTATTACTTCTTTATGAAATTCTTGAAAATTGAGAATGCTTGATCCTTATGACCTAAGAACATGACACCAAGTGTATCTAGAATAATCATCTACGATAACTAGACCATATTTATTTCCACCTAAACTTGTGGTTTCTAGTTGGTCCGAATAGTCCATGTGTAGTAGTTCTAGAGGTCTAGAGGTAGAGACACAATTTATAGATTTAAAGGAGTTCCTTAATTGTTTTGCCAAATTGACATGCTTCACATATTTATTCTTTTCAAACTTTAGTTTTGGCAAACCTATCACGGAATCTCTTTTAACTAGTTTTGATATGGTGTCCATGCTTGCATGACCTAACTTACGGTGCCCATAACCAACTAGCATCATTTTTCTTAGTTTCATTAACAACTAAACATGGGTTATGTTTGGCGAGATCCTCAAGGTCAACAACATACATATTTCCGCATCTTATTCCTTTAAAAACTAAACTATTGTCATTTGGATTTGTTATGATGCATAGTGATGGTTTAAACATAACATCATAACCTCTATCACACAATTGACTAATGCTTAGTAGATTATGCTTAAGACCATCAACATATCGAACATTATCAATAAAAGTTGAAGGAGTAATTTGTACTTTACCTATACCAAGATGTGACCTTGGTTATTGTCTCCAAAAATCACCAGCACCTCCCTTCTTAGCTTCAAGAGTGAAGAATTGATCCTTGTCACCCGTCATGTGTCTTGAGCAGCCACTGTCCAAGTACCAACAATTTTTGGTCGACTTTGGCTGCAAGACACTCCTACACAAGCAAATCATATAGTTTTAGGTACCCAAGTTTTCTTGGGTCCTTCATGGTTAGTAGTGTTGGTTCCTTTTGGAACCCAAATTCTTTTAATTTACTTTTAGTTTTTTTCTTTCCTATAATCACATACATTTGCTTTATGTCCTAAAGTTCCACAACAAAATAGGTTATTTTCTTAGTTTTACTTTTCCCTGCTTTAACAAAGAAGTTACTAAGGAGTTTTTGCTTATTTTTAGGTTTATACCCTAAACCCGCTCTATTGAATACAACTCGTTGACTATTAAGTATCATCTCTAATTTTTCTGAGCTATATGTAAATTTTTCTACAATGGACTTGTATTTTTCAAGTTCTAGTGTCAATTTTTGTTTTTTCTGTTTTTTAGATCATTTAGTTCTTTTGTGAGACTCTCATTTATATGTTTATTGTTTTTGGGTTCTAATGTTTCTTTGTTCAGCCTTTCATTTTCTTTAGTTAAGGTATTATTCTTTTGTATCAAGATTTGGTTGCTTGTTTTAAGTTCTGCATTTTCTTTGATAAGAACATCTTTATCCTTAACTAATGAATCATACTTACGGAGATGAGTTTGGTTAGTTACTTTTAGTTCTTTGTTTTTAACGTTTATTGTTTTGTATTCATCCATTAATTCATTGAAAGCATCATATAATTCATCGAAAGTAAAATCTAAATGTGGTGCGGATGTTACCTCATTGTCGTTGGCCATAAAACACAGATTTGCCTTTTCTTCTTGTTCTTCATCCGATGATGATGATGAGGTGTCGGAGTCCGATAGGGTGGAGACGAGGACTTTCTTCTTCTTGTACTTGCTCCCCTTTTTCAGCAAGGGACACTCAGCTCTGAAGTGCCCCGGCTTCTTGCACTCATAACAACCGATCCCCTCATTTTTCCTTTCCTTACCTTTATCCTTGTGATAGGAATTTGAGGGGCCTCTCCTTTGATGTGAGGATTTCTTCCGGTTGATGAATCTTCTGAACTTACGCACGAGAAGAGCCTCATCATCATCTTCCTCATGATCTTCTTCTTCACTGTTGCTACTGCAAGACAAGTCTTTGTTAGATGATGTAGATTTGAGAGCTATTACCTTTTTTCTTATGGAGGACTCTTCTTCGCTGTGTTGCTTCATTGTTAGCTCGTGCGTCATTAGGGATCCAAGAAGCTCCTCAAGTGGTAGCTTGTTCAAGTCCTTGGCTTCTTGGATTGCTGTCACTTTGGCTTTCCATGACCTTGGTAGACAGCGAAGAATCTTCCTGACAAGATCACTGTTAGTATAGTTTTTTGCAGGCTTTTTAGGCCATTGACAATGTCAGTAAATCTAGTGAACATGCAAGTGATTGTTTCATTAGAATCCATCTTAAATAGTTCATACTTATGAACCAATATATTTATTTTGGATTCTTTGACTTGATTCGTGCCCTCATGGGTTACTTCAAGTCTATCCCAAATCTCTTTTGTAGAATTGCAAGTAGAGACCCTATTGAATTCATTCTATCTAATGCACAGTAAAGCACATTCATTGCTTTGGCATTGAGTTGTGCCTTTCTCATGTCATGGTCATCCCAATCCTTTTCAAGTTTGGGTACAGTGACACCCTCTACATAGATGGATGGGATGTATGGTCCATTTAATATAATGGTCCACATCTCATAATCTTGGGCTTGGATAAATATTCTCATCCTAGCCTTCCAATATGAATAGTCGGATTCCATTAAAGAATGGGGGTCTTTGGGTGGACTGACCCTCAATGTGGGAAGATCCAAATGGGGTTGTCATTTTGATCTTTTACTCTTAGGGTAGAAGAGTTTAGGCTCTGATACCACTTGTTGCCCAGATAGACAACCCAAGAGGGGGGGTGAATTGGGTTTTAAAATAATTTTGCAATTAAAACGTTTGTGGATGACTAATTAATACTGTTGCAAGATGATTAATTAGTTGCTATGTGCTATGAGTGAAATGAGAGTAAGAGAGAGAGACACAAGCAATCACAAACACAATGTTTTTATAGTGGTTCAGAGCTAACCATTGCTCCTACGTCCACTCCCCAAGTCTCACTTGGGAATTCACTATAACCCCTCGGATTACAGCCGGTTGTTTTCCAAGCTCACAACCAAACTTGTTGTTTTACGAGGTCACAACGAACTCGGTCGGTTTTTTCAGGCTCACCGACTAGAACCACCCCGATTGTTTCTCCGGGATCACAATCGAACCCTTAAACCGTTGGTTTCAACCTAGGCTCACCAACAAACCTATATACCCTTGATTCAATCCCATGATTGAATCAAGTAAGGACAAGATGGAAAGAACAAAGACAAATAGAAAAAACAGAGCTTCTAAAAAGCAGATATACAGCGATATTAATAATAGTAAAGTTAAGAGCCCTCAAACACGTTTGAGTTGGAGAAGAGAAGGGCTTCTTGAACTTTGGGTCTCCTCGTGAAAATCTGGACGACTTGAAGGCAGGAGGAGACTTCTTTTAATGCTGGAAAGAGTCGGTTGAATGGAGTTAATGGCCCTCTTCCTTCTTTTCGGTTGAAATCAGTTTGCCGAGAAAGGATGCTTGATTTCTTTGAGTGGAATGGTACTTCTCTGGCCTTGCTACAGTCCTCTGTGGCTATTTAAGCCATCCCCACGGAAACTAGCCGTTAGAACACATTTTTCTGCCCGTTCTGCACACTCTGCACATCCTGACAATGTGTCCGTTGGGGTCGGAGTCGACTCGCGCGATCTGGAGTCGACTCGGCTGTAACAAGAGTCGAACTCATGCTTTTCTGGAGTCGGCTCGGCAACTGTTCCGAATTTGAATTAAAGTGACCTCCTCGACTGGGAGTCGACTCGACTTAAACCCGGAGTCGACTCGCCAAAAACTGGAGCTGACTTGGCATTCTTGGAGTCGGCTCATCCCATGGAATTCATGGAGCTATTTTTTCAACTTGGCCCACTCGAGTCGACTCGACAGTCCTGGGAGTCGACTCGGCACTCAGAGCCCGAACTTCCTATCTTCTGTCTTTTGGCGTAGCGCTGCCTTGGAGTCGACTCGAGCTGTCTTGGAGTCGACTCGCGCATTTGCGGGAGTCGACTCGGATCTCAGTGTCCGAAAACTGCTCTCTGACTTTTGCCTTGAATACAACTGAGAGTCGACTCTCGCTTTCTTTGGAGTCGACCTGCCAACCATCGGAGTCGACTCGCGTTCCTCCAGGAGTTGACTCGGCTCTCAGGGTCGAAACTTGCTCTCTGACTTTTTGTCTGTAACTCCCTGGAGTCGACTCAAACTACTCCGGAGTCGACTTGGTAAGTATTGGAGTCGACTCGCGCACTTCAGGAGTCGACTCGCTGACAGGTTATAAATTGTGTCTTTCTGTTCATCTGTCTGTTCTCAGTCGGAGTCGACTCGTAATGTTCCGGAGTCGACTCGAGCCCGTGCCAGTGCTTCTGATACGCTTGGAGTCGACTCGTAATATCCCGGAGTCGACTCGAGTCTCAGACTTTGGTTCAAACTGACTTCTTAACTTATCCAAAATATCTTGAACCAAATCTAGAAACACTTAGACAAGATTTTCACTGAAACACTTGATTGAATTCATTAGTAAACAAAAGATATACTCAAATGCTTTGAGCTCATCAAAATCAAATAGGGTTATAGTCAATCACTCCACAATTACTGTTAGATGTATGCCCTAGAAGCCAATTTGGCTGACACATTGTTGATTCTAGGGACATAATTTTGTACTTGACTATTTATTGTTGAATAAATAAAAGGCATCTTTTCATTCATATTGTTTATGTGTCTATGAATCGTCCAAGAAATTAATAAGATGATGATACATATTCTCAAGAGTTGAGAATTTGAGCCATGTATCATTGGTGATTAATTTCTAAATGCTCCTGATCAAAGGATCATCACGAGGACGGGTGATCGATCCGATCAGTGCACAGATCACTCTCCTTCTGGATGGACGAGACTTGAGTCCACAGTGTAGGGACACTGAAGTGATAGTGCAGGTGCTTGTTAGAGAACAAGGGTACTGAGCGTGACCAATACAAAAAGTCACTTGGATGTCTATCCACTCGTCAGTGACTTGCTTGATGTTGCAGTAGTGTGACTGGTCCTTTGACCTGCGGTGCTTCGGCTGCTCACAGTGGGGTTATTGTAGTTTGACTGCACACATACATGGTCCCTAGCCATATGGGTCCATGCAGTGTAGATTGGCTGCAGTAAGTTCACTGTAGGAGTAGGGTATGCACCTATATGGAATCTATCGACCTTGATAGATAAGGAGAGATCCTATGTGATTTATAAGACTGAGTTCGTAAGACCTCGGCCGGGGCAGTATGCACAGTGGAGAAAGAGTTTCTCACTATCGAACTCGAGTCGAATAAATCTTGACATATGACAGACGATGGGGTTTGACGAGTTGTCCATGACCTCCGTCCTGTAGGGATCCACGATAGTAGGACTGTATCACATGTTAACTGCACCTAGAGGTTCATCATTCCATTCTGCTGGGTAGCCACTACATGCTGCTAGGTGTCACTGGTGGATGGTGGGACTCATAGGGATTATCTTGATGATCGATAAACCCTAATGAGTTGAGTTGGAATCGTTCCAACCCATTGAAAGGAGTTTTCAATGATATAGTGATAGAGATCACAATATATCTCACTACCAGTCAGAATAGAACCTATGGGGTCACACACACTAGAAGTATTGACCGATCCGATGGTTGAAATCGTGATTAGGAATCACAAGAAATCAATTTGATTGATAAGAAGTTGAAGAAGGAAAAAGGAATTAATTAATTGGACTTGAAACAAGAATCCTACTTCGGGTAGGATAACTAGAGTTCTAATTGGATTAGGACTGGGATTCCTACTTGGAATAGGATTCCTCAATCCTAATGAGATTAGGAGTTTTGAATTAAAATTGGATTCCTACTTGGAGTAGGATTTCTAGAAATCCTAATTGGATTAGGACTTCGGATTCAAGTAGAGTCCTAATTGGATCAGGACTAAAATTAAACAAATCCTAATTGGATTAGGATTCCTTAAGTCCAAATTAATTATTAATCTAATGAATCAACATGACTCCTAATTGGATTAGGATTGAAGAGTTCAATTGAGTCATGGTTCATTCAAATCCTAATTGGATTAGGACTAGCATAGATTGAACCTAATTTGGCTAATCCTAATTGGATTGGGATTAAACCATAAGAGAGGCACCCAATCCTCTTTGGAAGAGGATTAGGGCATCACAAGAAGGAGGGTTCACGCCCCTCCTCCTCTCCTTGTGTGCGGCATGAAGAGAAGGGCCGGCGCGCCCCTTCCCTCTTAGGCAACATGTCTAGGGCTCCTAGATTGTAGGAGCCCTAGATGGCTTTATAAGGAGGCATGAGGCCGGCGCCCTAGCTAAGAGCTCTCTTCCTCCTCTTGCTGCCGCCACCAGCCCCCTCCTCTCTTGGTTCAGCCGCAAGCAAAGGGAGAGCAAAGTCCAAGCGTTGGCGTCATCCTCTTCCTCCAATCCTTCTTCCAACGCAGGGAAAAGAAAGAAGGCTGCAGAAGCTGTGTTCTTCTTCCTTGAGTCCCTTCTTCTTCTTCCTCCTCTCAAGCACTTTCAAGAGTTGAAAGAAAGAGAAGAGATCAGCCATCAAAGGAGTCTTTGCAAGGGAGCTAGCACCCCGGGAAGACAAGAAAGCTTTGATCGGTTCTCTACTTCGTGTGGATACCCGTAGAGGCCGGACGTTTGAACGGCTTCAAACGAACCCTCTTCCAAAACCACGAATTCAGATTCGCGGTGATTATCTACCCGCGCAAGGTGAAGATTTGATCTTCCTATTAGTTCTAAAAGTTTTAATTCTTACCTAATTACGAAAGGTCTCGAAACAAGCGTTCATGGCGATGAACGTCGAACCCGTGCATGCCGATTCCGCTGCCATCTGAAATTTTTGAAATATCAGCGGCATGGGCGGGTTCCCCAACAGTGGTATCAGAGCCTAGGCTTCGTAGATTAAGGTAAGAATTAAATATCTAAAGGCATATTAGATCTGAAAATTAAATGATCATGCATGCTGAAAAATTCTGCATACAGATTTTTCAGGGGTGCTGATTTTTACATGCTGATTTTTATGTGATAAAAAGATGATTCTAATTGCATTGTTAATGGGATTACAAAGTTTAGAATCATGATTAGCATGATCAGCGACCTATGTCATGATATAATCAGTTAAGTTTCAGATCTGAAAATTATAATTGTAGCATACGGTGATGATCATAGGATTCAACCCCTTTTGGTATCAAATGTAATGACCTGCGATGTGATCTGCGATGTCATGTAATTTTTCAGATGCTTGCATGCATCTTATTTGATGTTTTGAGAGGCCTGCGTGCCTCCTAAAAGGAGATGTAAATTATTTTTATTTTTATTTTACATCTGGTTATATTTCTGTGATGTGATGTACATCAACGATCAAGTTGAAGCAAAGGCATGAGATGAAAGGTGATCCAAGCGGTTGATGGCGATGGGATCAAGGGTTGATCAAGGATCGAATCAAGGAGGCTTCGAACCAATTCAAGAGTTGAAGACCACTTGATCAATTGATGTGCATGTGCTTGTAATACGACCTAATTAGAATCCATGATCATCACCTAGTTAAAGTTTAGCTTTAATTATTGCCGCGATTATAACTGCCTGCAATGCGCCGTTTGCATGTGATGTGAATGAGAGTCGGGTAGATAGGTCTACATGTGATGTAGCAAACCCAATTGAGACCTAAATCAAAACCTCCTCAATCAAGTCGAGAGTGAACCGACATGAGCAAGTCATATTAGATTAATTGATCTAATTGGTGTCTAGGAAAGCATGAAAGGTGGTTACTTAATTAGGACCTTACTCTCTGAGTAAGGGGAGCCTCCCACCTGCTTACCTGGCCAATTGTTCGATTACCTCTTATGAAAGGCTCAAGTTGCAAACACTAAGACCTGATTAACCAATATTAAGTCAATAGGTCTTCCACTGTAGTAGAGCTGCTAAGGCCTTTCTGATGTTGACTTGTCTCGGCTGGATACAGTGGTCAAGTTGCATTGGGGGGCTGGACCTCTCTATAGACATGAGATGTTGTAGGGTAAAGGTGGGGTTGGGCACCAATAACTGTTAGGTGAGGACCCAATGACGACTTTATTCCTACGGTTATACGGTGGGTCTGACTTAACTAAGAAATGGGACCAATAACTGTTAGGTGAGGTCTTCATGGCTTAGAGACCAAGTTGCACTGCAACATGCTTGAGAAGCATTGTACAAGAGTTGTACACTCATCCATCTATGTGTCACCAATAACTGTTAGGTGAGGTGGCATGTAAATTGGTGGGACCGCAGTACCCACTAGAAACCCTAGTCGTGTGGGATTTCCGTTTTCCTACCAGGGTAGTGTGAGGAATTCGAGAAAATAGTGGGAGTCACATTTGTTCTAAAAGACCTTAGGACAGATTAGGATCAAGTACAAAAGTCTAACTAGAATCTTTACTCTCTGCAGATACAATGTCGGCTTCAAACCCTTTGACCCGTATTCTTGAGACCAACCGACTGACCGGAACCAATTACAAGGACTGGCTTAGAAATCTCAAAATAGTTTTGGACTGTGAGAAGATAGGCTATATACTTGATTCAGATATCCCCACATTACCAGCACGTCCCACTGATGTTCAGCGTGAGATGCATAAAAAGTGGTTGGACGATGACATTAGAGTAAAATGCTATATGATGGCATCTATGTCTAATGAACTCCAATGCCAGCATGAAAATATAAAGACTGCTAGGGACATACTGGCACACCTACAAGAGTTGTATGGTGAGCAGAGTCGCACAGCTCGTTTTGAAGTGTCCAAGAGGCTTTTCAAAGCGAAGATGCGCGAAGGGCAGTCTGTCCATGATCACGGTCTGACCATGATCAAGGACCTAGAGGAGCTTGAGAAGCTCGGTATGGACATGCACAAGGAATTGCAAGTGGATTTGATCCTACAGTCACTTCCTGATTCATTTGGTCAGTTTATAGTAAACTACCACATGAATAAGATTGAATGCACTAAGACTGAACTAATCAACATGTTGGTAACTGCTGAGGGAGCCTTGAAAGGTTCAAGGGGCAATGTCCTCGCTGCTGAGTTGACTTCTGGTTCCAAGAGAAAGTCTACTTGGAAGAAAAAGAAGCCTGCAAAGAAGCAGAAGAAAGACAAGAAGCCAAAGAAGGAAGTTCAAAAGAAAAAGGCTAACGACAAAGGAAAATGTTTCCACTGCAATGTCGAAGGCCACTGGAAGAGAAACTGTCCTTCATACCTCGAGAGCCTAAAGAACAAGAAAGGTGACACACCTTCAGAAGGTATAGACTTGCTCATTATTGAAACTAATCTAACGGTTTCTTCTACTTCTAGTTGGGTTATAGATTCTGGTTCTAGTGCTCATTTGTGCACTACCATGCAGGGTCTAAAGGAAAGTAGAAGGCTGGCGGAAGGTGCGGTAACCCTTCGGGTTGGCAACGGGGCAAAAGTTGCTGCTGCGGCTGTGGGCACCTACCATCTGCGACTACCGTCTGGATTTAGTTTAATACTTAGAGACTGCTATTATGTACCTGTTGCTAGCAAAAATTTGATTTCTGTTTCATGTCTAGCACAGGAAGGTCATGTTTTTACATTTGACAAAGACTGCTGTTCTATTTATTTGAGAAATAAAATAGTCGCACGTGGTTTTATGATTGACAGTCTCTACCATTTACATATGGATGTATCTGTGAATGTTACCGAGCAAGATGTGAGTGCCAAAGGATCCAAAAGATCCAGAGATGAGATAAACCAAAGATATTTGTGGCACCTCAGACTTGGCCATATTGGAGAAGATAGAATGAACAAAATGGATAAAGATGGGCTCTTAGGCTCATTGACTTCCGAGTCATATCCAGTTTGCGAGTCCTGTCTTCAAGGAAAGATGGCCAGACTACCCTTTGTAGGACATGGGGAGAGGACCACTGAAATACTTACCCTAGTACATACAGATGTATGTGGCCCATTCGATGTGCTAGCCAGGGGACGTTATTCTTACTTCATTACCTTTACCGATGATTATTCACGGTATGGGTATGTGTATCTTATGAGACACAAGTCTGAATCCTTTGAAAAGTTCAAAGAGTTCAAGAATGAAGTAGAAAAACAAACTGGAAAACCTCTTAAGGCTCTTCGATCAGATCGGGGAGGAGAATACCTTAGTGGGGAATTCCGGGACTATCTCAAAGAAAACGGCATAGTCTCACAATGGACACCTCCGGGTACACCTCAACTCAACGGGGTGTCAGAGAGGAGAAATCGGACCCTATTGGATATGGTCAGGTCCATGATGAGCTTCACTGATTTACCTATGTTCCTTTGGGGAGATGCCTTACTCACAGCGATTTATTTATTGAATAGAGTTCCCTCTAAATCCGTTCCTACCACACCGTATGAGATATGGCATGGTAAGAAACCAAGTCTGGGTCATCTCAAGATTTGGGGGTGTTCGGCCCACGTCAAGCGACTACAGGCGGACAAGTTAGAGGCTAGGACCATAAGTGCTCGTTTTATAGGATATCCTAAAGAGTCATTAGGATACAATTTTTACGTCTCAGAGGATCACAATGTGTTTGTGAGCCGTCATGCCATCTTCTTGGAAAATCAGTTTATCCTTGATAGAGGCAGTGGGAGGAAAATTGAGCTTGAAGAGAAAGTCTCTGAAAAGCAACGAGTCATGGATCCTATAGAACCCATTCATACAGAGCCAGTACACGATGTCCCTCGACCACCTCGTAGATCTAGTAGGGTCTCCCATCCTCCCGATAGATACTTAGGTATACTAGAAGAGGATACCGAGGAAATCTTCCTAGTGGGAGATAGGGATCACATACAGGATCCCAAAACCTACAACGAGGCGATATCTGATATCGATTCCGAGAAATGGCTGAAAGCTATGAAGTCAGAGATAGACTCCATGCATTCCAACCAAGTCTGGACCTTAGTAGATCCACCAGAAGGTATTGTACCTATTGGATGCAAATGGATCTACAAAAGGAAAATAGGTTCGGATGGAGAGGTAGAGACCTATAAGGCAAGGCTTGTGGCGAAAGGGTATAGTCAGCGCAAAGGTATTGACTATCAGGAGACCTTTTCACCTGTAGCCATGCTAAAATCCATCCGGACATTGCTTGCCATTGCAGCATTTCATGACTATGAAATCTGGCAGATGGATGTGAAAACTGCTTTCCTGAATGGATATCTTGATGAAGATATCTATATGGAACAGCCTTTGGGTTTCACTTCCAGTGATGGAGATCACAAGGTCTGCAAGCTGCAAAGGTCCATCTATGGACTAAAGCAAGCCTCTCGGAGTTGGAACACTCGTTTCGATGATGCAATCAAAACGTTTGATTTCATCAAAAACGAAGAGGAACCATGTGTTTATAAAAAGGTTAGTGGGAGTGCTGTCATTTTTCTCGTACTGTACGTAGATGACATTCTCCTGATTGGGAATGATATTCCCATGTTAACCTCGGTCAAGGTCTGGTTGTCAAAAGAATTCTCCATGAAAGACCTTGGGGAAGCATCCTATATTTTGGGAATAAAGGTCTATAGAGATAGATCTAAAAGGATGCTTGGCCTTTCACAGAAGATGTACATAGAGGAGGTGCTGAAGAGGTTCAGCATGGAAAACTCCAAGAGGGGTCTCTTACCCCTAAGGCATGGAATTCATCTCTCCAAGAAGATGTGCCCCAACACATCTGAGGAGATTCAACGCATGAGCAAGATTCCTTATGCATCAGCAATAGGAAGCCTCATGTATGCCATGCTATGTACACGACCTGATATAGCTCTTGCTGTGAGTGTCACAAGCAGATATCAGTCGAATCCAGGTGAAGAACACTGGACAGCTGTGAAGAATATTCTTAAGTACTTGAGAAGAACTAAAGATTTATTCTTGGTTTTTGGAGGATCATCAGAGTTAAAGGTAGAAGGGTACACAGATTCAGACTTCATGACTGATGTCGATGACAGGAAGTCAACATCTGGATACGTGTTCTTGTGCAATGGTGGTACGGTGAATTGGAAGAGTTCTAAACAACCGATCATTGCTGATTCTACTATGGAAGCCGAATACATCGCCGCCTCTGAAGCTGCTAAGGAAGGCTTCTGGTTCAAGAAATTCATTGCAGAGCTGGATGTGATGACATCAGATGCCATAACACTCTACTGCGATAACAATGGCGCCATAGCCCTTGCTAAGGAGCCAAGGTCTCATCAGAAGTCTAAGCATATAGAGCGGCGCTTTCACCTCATACGCGACTATGTGGAGAAGAAATATGTAGAGGTGCAGAGAGTAGACTCCGCGGATAACGTGGCAGACCCTTTCACTAAGCAGCTGAGTCAGCAAAAGACTGAAGCCCACCTTGAGAAGATGGGCCTAAGATATATGACCAATTGGCTTTAGTGCAAGTGGGAGATTGTTAGATGTATGCCCTAGAAGCCAATTTGGCTGACACATTGTTGATTCTAGGGACATAATTTTGTACTTGACTATTTATTATTGAATAAATAAAAGGCATCTTTTCATTCATATTGTTTATGTGTCTATGAATCGTCCAAGAAATTAATAAGATGATGATACATATTCTCAAGAGTTGAGAATTTGAGCCATGTATCATTGGTGATTAATTTCTAAATGCTCCTGATCAAAGGATCATCACGAGGACGGTGATCGATCCGATCAGTGCACAGATCACTCTCCTTCTGGATGGACGAGACTTGAGTCCACAGTGTAGGGACACTGAAGTGATAGTGCAGGTGCTTGTTAGAGAACAAGGGTACTGAGCGTGACCAATACAAAAAGTCACTTGGATGTCTATCCACTCGTCAGTGACTTGCTTGATGTTGCAGTAGTGTGACTGGTCCTTTGACCTGCGGTGCTTCGGCTGCTCACAGTGGGGTTATTGTAGTTTGACTGCACACATACATGGTCCCTAGCCATATGGGTCCATGCAGTGTAGATTGACTGCAGTAAGTTCACTGTAGGAGTAGGGTATGCACCTATATGGAATCTATCGACCTTGATAGATAAGGAGAGATCCTATGTGATTTATAAGACTGAGTTCGTAAGACCTCGGCCGGGGCAGTATGCACAGTGGAGAAAGAGTTTCTCACTATCGAACTCGAGTCGAATAAATCTTGACATATGACAGACGATGGGGTTTGACGAGTTGTCCATGACCTCCGTCCTGTAGGGATCCACGATAGTAGGACTGTATCACATGTTAACTGCACCTAGAGGTTCATCATTCCATTCTGCTGGGTAGCCACTACATGCTGCTAGGTGTCACTGGTGGATGGTGGGACTCATAGGGATTATCTTGATGATCGATAAACCCTAATGAGTTGAGTTGGAATCGTTCCAACCCATTGAAAGGAGTTTTCAATGATATAGTGATAGAGATCACAATATATCTCACTACCAGTCAGAATAGAACCTATGGGGTCACACACACTAGAAGTATTGACCGATCCGATGGTTGAAATCGTGATTAGGAATCACAAGAAATCAATTTGATTGATAAGAAGTTGAAGAAGGAAAAAGGAATTAATTAATTGGACTTGAAACAAGAATCCTACTTCGGGTAGGATAACTAGAGTTCTAATTGGATTAGGACTGGGATTCCTACTTGGAATAGGATTCCTCAATCCTAATGAGATTAGGAGTTTTGAATTGGATTCCTACTTGGAGTAGGATTTCTAGAAATCCTAATCGGATTAGGACTTCGGATTCAAGTAGAGTCCTAATTGGATCAGGACTAAAATTAAACAAATCCTAATTGGATTAGGATTCCTTAAGTCCAAATTAATTATTAATCTAATGAATCAACATGACTCCTAATTGGATTAGGATTGAAGAGTTCAATTGAGTCATGGTTCATTCAAATCCTAATTGGATTAGGACTAGCATAGATTGAACCCAATTTGGCTAATCCTAATTGGATTGGGATTAAACCATAAGAGAGGCACCCAATCCTCTTTGGAAGAGGATTAGGGCATCACAAGAAGGAGGGTTCACGCCCCTCCTCCTCTCCTTGTGTGCGGCATGAAGAGAAGGGCCGGCGCCCCCCTTCCCTCTTAGGCAACATGTCTAGGGCTCCTAGATTGTAGGAGCCCTAGATGGCTTTATAAGGAGGCATGAGGCCGGCGCCCTAGCTAAGAGCTCTCTTCCTCCTCTTGCTGCCGCCACCAGCCCCCTCCTCTCTTGGTTCAGCCGCAAGCAAAGGGAGAGCAAAGTCCAAGCGTTGGCGTCATCCTCTTCCTCCAATCCTTCTTCCGACGCAGGGAAAAGAAAGAAGGCTGCAGAAGCTGTGTTCTTCTTCCTTGAGTCCCTTCTTCTTCTTCCTCCTCTCAAGCACTTTCAAGAGTTGAAAGAAAGAGAAGAGATCAGCCATCAAAGGAGTCCTTTGCAAGGGAGCTAGCACCCCGGGAAGACAAGAAAGCTTTGATCGGTTCTCTACTTCGTGTGGATACCCGTAGAGGCCGGACGTTTGAACGGCTTCAAACGAACCCTCTTTCAAAACCACGAATTCAGATTCGCGGTGATCATCTACCCGCGCAAGGTGAAGATTTGATCTTCCTATTAGTTCTAAAAGTTTTAATTCTTACCTAATTACGAAAGGTCTCGAAACAAGCGTTCATGCGATGAACGTCGAACCCGTGCATGCCGATTCCGCTGCCATCTGAAATTTTTGAAATATCAGCGGCATGGGCGGGTTCCCAACAATTACCCTAGCCAAGAATTTGCTAAATTGAACACAAGAGCATCATCTCCTGTCACCAGGAGGGATCAATTCCATCTTGAATCACACACCGACTTTGCAAGTATTTGACTGCACCCAGTGACCTTTCATCCCTAAATTAGAAATTCAGCTAGTCCGATACTAAAGTGCAGTGAGTTGCTTGCTAATCACCATGGTGATCTCAGATCTGGAGGACACATATACCCATATCCATTCGAAATATCTCTTGACAGTAGAGCGTTCCGAAATGGTCATGTTAGTGAAGTATACTCCTATACTTTACCTATATGACATATTAGTATCTCTACACTCCTTGGTTAAAAGGACAGCCAACGTATATGGCATACAACGATCTAATCTCGATAATGCTGTTGTCCTAGTAACAGCACATTTTTTGGTTGCGAACTATTTTAAGGACTCATAGATAAATCCTCCTTTATCATAAAAGAGTCCTAAGGACTTCATCACATAACAAGAGTTCATTTGAAGATGTATAAACAAAATGATGAATAATGCCAAATAACATTTTATTAATTAATCAATTCATATACATATTCAATCATCAACAGGTTGACGATTGACTTTTAGGATACAATTCCCAACAACTCCCACTTAGAGTAAAGCCAATCGGTACAGTATCGTATTCCCATCTTCGACTTGTATTCGTTGAACTCTTTGATGCCGAGAACTTTAGTAAATGGATCAGCCAGATTTTTTTTTGTATCAATCTTCTAAAGATCAATGTCACCTCGTTCTACAATCTCACGAACCAGGTGATAGCGCCGTAGAATGGTCCGCTGATGTGCTTTAGGTTCCTTTGCTTGAGCTATGGCTCCAATGCTATCACAGAATATAGAAACCAGACCATCAATGGAGGGTGTCACTCCAAGCTCAGTGATGGACTTCTGCATCCATACCACTTCCTTGGCGGCATCAGATGCTGCGATGTATTCTGCTTCGTATGTTGAATCTGCCACTGTATGTTGTTTACAACTCTTCTAGCAGACAGCACCACCTTTCAGAGTAAATATATAACTCTCTCTTTCTTGAGGAGTTGTCGGGCAATTCTTCTTAGAGAGGTTAATTCCATGGCCCATCGGAAGATAGCCTTTCTTGGAATTAATCATGCTGAACCTCTCCAGCACAGTATCAATGTACGTGGATTGGGACAATCCAAGCAATCTTTTAGATCTATCTCTATAGATCCTCATTCCTATGATGTAAGATGCTTCTTCCAAATTCTTCATGACAAATTAAGATGAAAGCCAAACTTTTATTTTCATAATGCAGGGATGTCATTCCTGATTAAGAGAATATCATCCACATACAAAACAAGAAATACAATCAATGAACCATTTGCCCATTTATAAATGCAAGGTTCTTCTTCATTCTTAATGAAGCCATACGTTCTGATCATCTTATCAAAACGTACGTTCCAACTCCGAGAAGCTTGCTTTAATCCATAAATGGATCTCTAAAGCTTACATACTTTAGATTCATCTGTAGATGTAAAATCTTCAGATTGTATTATATACACCTTTTTTTCTAAATCTTCATTTAGAAATACGGTTTTTACATCCATCTGTTAGATCTCATAATCTAAATATGCTTCTATAGCAAACATAATCCAAATGAACTTGAGCATTGCTACGGAAGAAAACGTCTCATCATAGTCAATACGATAATGCTGACGATATCCCTTGGCAACTATAAGGGCTTTGTAGGTCTCCACCTTTCCGTCTGTGCCCCTTTTTCTTTTGAAAATTTATTTACACCCTACGGGTTTTATTCCTTCGGATGGGTCAACTAATGTCCATAGATCATTGATCTTCATGGACTCTATTTCGGATTGCATGGCTCCAAGCCATTTATCAGAGTCATACCTCTGCATTGCATCCATATAGGTGATCGGATCCTCATCGTTTTCATTAAGTTCGATGGTATCCCCGTCCCGGACCAAAAAACTGTAGTATCTATCCGGTTGATATGGTACTCTACCTGATTGCATCTATAATGGGTTTTGGGTTTGAATTTCTAAATGTTCAGTGGTTGGTGTCGGTTCTTCTACATGTTGAATTTCCTTAAGTTCAATATTAAAGTTATTACTTCCTTCTCCAAGAAATTTCTTCTCCAAGAAAACAGCTCTATTGCTGACGAACAACTTTTGTTCTTCAGCAAGGTAGAAGTAATGCCCCTTAGTCTCTTTAGGATAACCGACAAAGAAATATTTGTCAGACCTAGCTTCGAGTTTGTCCGCTTTTAAATGTTTGACGTAGGCCGGACACCTCCAAACCCTAAGCTAAGAGAGCATCGGTTTACGCCGTGTCCACATCTCATATAGTGTTTTATTCACAGACTTATGCGGAACCTTATTAAGAATATAATAGGTTGATTCGAGTGCATATCCCCAAAAGAATATTGGCAGACTAGCAAACTCCATCATGGATCGAACCATGTCTAACAGAGTTCGATTCTTCCTTTTTGATACTCCGTTATACTGCGGTGTACCAGGAGGAGTCCATTGGGAGAGGATCCCATTCTCTCCTAGATAAGTCAAAAACTCACTAGTGAGGTATTCACCTTGATGAGAGCATAAAAGTACGATCTACACGCTGCCTAAATTAGTATTACTGCTAACATATAATAATAAATTCACTGGATTAATATTATATTTGTGTTTGGCATAAATTATCGTAAATTAGAGATAAAATGCACATTGAGTACAAATTGACTTCAGGAGGATGCCAACCCAAGCTGAGCCGTCGATCTTCTACGAAGCACCCTTGATCCAGCATTCTGTGCGTCCATTTGAACGAGTTCATCACAACCTTCCAAAGTCCTCCCACGTGCAGACCATGCATCCGCATATCCTACCTTCCATGGATCAGAAATTCAGCATCCACATCCTTCCATATCAGCCCATCTTGACACAACATCCCAACTTCCTTCCGTTGCAGCCTCCACATCTCTCACCCTGTGAGATCACACGTAGTCCCAGCCGTCCGCATCCCAGCGTCCTTCCCGAATCAGCATCCCGTGATCCAAGCATTCCGCATCAGCATCCGAAGCTCTTCCTCCTCCGTGATCCTCCCAGCAATCTCGCAGCCAGCTCTCGGAGATCCAATCTCATCGATCATGCGTC